>NC_135568.1:12801775-12999275 GCF_964340395.1 Glandiceps talaboti | reverse complement strand
CCCACACGCTTTGATAACGAGTTCACCTTGATATGCCATTTTATCGACACATGTATTCATCCTGACTCCATCCCAACAGAAGTGATATTATAGATATGCTATGTGATCTCATTAACAAGTCATAGAAAACACAACTTTAATAACATATTGTATATATTCAGCGAAGCGTCTATTTTTTTCAATACATTTTATAAGTCAATCTGCTTAATTGCAATGCATGTAAATTGATAGGTACATCGTGCCACTTGACTTAATCAGTCCCATAGGCATAGTTTGCCTTCTAATGACAACGTATTGATGCCGTGTCCTAGATCACTGGAGCTCGAAAAATAAGAAACACTATATCTTACGTTGTTTTCATAAAAAACCATCTTGATAGGTTCTGCCATGTCTGCGGTGAGTTCTGACTTGGGATAGATTGTTAGGGATATCAAGGGGGTGTTCACTCTTTCCACCTTCTGAGTAGCAGTGACAGATTTCACCCACTGTCTCAAATTTGACCTGTGAACAAAATAATTACATAAAGGCTGTTTATTTGATTTCAGGTCTGAATTATAGTGAAATGTTAAACTAACAATATCTCAATAACAAGAGCAGTATGTAGAGTACAATTTACAATAAGAAGCACAATAAGAATGGAATACCTACTTCTTTGAAACTTCATCAGTCGGTATGATATCTGCAGGGTCCTTGATAACGTACATTACCACTGCTACGGGAGTATCTAAAAATAGAATGTTAAAATTACAAACAAACACCTTTTCTTTAAATTACTGAAATCTTTCCTAGTATTTCCCTGAGTCTCATCGTTATATCATTTAGTGTTTAGTTATTTCAAGTATTATCTGTTGGCTGAATTAGGCATGACACATTGTTTACCTCGGACCTTGTTACACCAAATGCTTTTTTCTAGAAGATTTTTATAATATATGTGTTTTTTGGTGTAGTAATATATACCTGTAGTACTTTTAGAGGCCGCCAATGCGTCTAGTAGTGACTGTGGTATAACAACGTAACTCTGTAGAGCAACTGTATCATTAGCCTCAGCATCTCGTTTTGTTCGAGAGTCAGGCTTCTCTTGTGGGAATATGTATTTCTTGTGTCCTCCAACGTGAACAAGATAGCCTTCAACATCTGGAAACGTAAGATAATCATCAAATTAATGCTTTAATTTGACAGGGATTATGACCACTTCACTTATGTAGAAGGACTTGTGATATATAGTATATTAACATCACTGTAAACTTTAAAAATTATAACAGCTCAATAAACGGTGCATTTATATTGGTACATCTTTTCAGCAATGATTTATCATGGTTTACTCGGATACTTACACATGAAGTTGTTAGTGAGAGAAACGTTGTGACCTGTATACACCATGTATTCATATACATAATCTGCAAATGTCTCCATCGAGGATAGCAGTCCCGCGATGCTACCGGCTCCTTTTGTCTAAAATATGATTAAATTAATTACGTTAGTTAAGGTCTGAATATTACTTCTCTAAATCAGAAAATGTTGATGAAAACTGTTGAACGTGAAATCTATGTAAATACATTAATTTACAAATGGGAGAAGTGATCTACAGTGATACAATTTTAATTGTGCTTATAAGAGAACTCACCTCATAGGTGTTTCTCCATATCTCCTCCAGATCAGGCTGTAGAAATCGTGCAATCAGACCAACAAATGTCTATGATATAATATTAATAGAAAGACACATCAGAAGTGCGTAGTAACATGCATGGCATAAGTGACACGGGCAGGACTTACATGTATTTAATCAACAGGCTCTTATTTTCGTTGCTTCTAGGGCCAGATTGGCTATCCATGCTTTGCGCACTAGTTCTAGTAGCTAGCAACCGATTTGAAAAGTAACTGAATTTTATCATTGTAAAGAGTGGTCCCGTCATATAAATGGTTATATATGTTAGATCTTTCAGAGGCACCACAAGACAGTCGATGCTTTGTGGACTTCAATTGTATACAGTACTCTTTCTTCACTTACATTTGTGAAAATTCCTGTCTCTCATAGATTAGATTAAGTCTGTGTTTGCAACTCAGTAAATGCAGAATATAAAGTTTAACAAAGTTTTCTCAACCTACCCGCATGAAGTCATCTAAAGCAGTCGTGTTATTTCCAAAACTGAATTTAATCGACACAATATGTTCTATTTGACCAACAATAGCAATCACATCACCTCCATAAAGTTGTACCCTTTCCATTATATTCTGCATAACTTTCATCTTCTCAGCCATTTCACGTGGATCAGTAATCTCTGCCATCTAAGCATTGTCGAAAAAGATAACAGTGTAATGAAATGTAAACATTGGTATAAATTACAAAAAAATGAAGATACATAATATTCACAAGAACGCTTATATCCATCTGTTTTCCGACATGTAATGTTATAAAGAGATATATGTATTACCGTTTTTAACAGCTCAGAAACGTCATTAGTTTTGCAATCAGTTGTTTCTGGTTGATCCCACATCCCATCAGATCCGCAGTGCCTTCTCATGAATCCTTAAATAAAATACATGTAATATTTACAAAGGTTCTATAGCGAACAAATAATTCAATTTATTTAATAGTGAGCTCTTTGATCCGTTAGGTGGCGATCCTCATCAGAATAACGAATGCTATAGTTACAATCGGTTATTAGGTAGCCACCACCCAATGACGACAGATATCACAACTTCAAATAATAACCCTACCATTTGCCGCTCAGTGTGCAAATATGCCTATTGAGTACTGCATTGAATCGTATTACCCTTTTAAGCTTTGAAAGAGTACTTTTCATAGAAAACTAAAACAAATTAAATAGAGAGTTTTACAAGTTTACATACCAGATGATCCAGTCGGACAGTCCATCCAATCTGTGAACTGAGATGACTTTGTTTCCTGCCATGTAGTACCAAGAGTGATTTCTTTCTTGCATCTACTATCAACGGTAGCCCCTGTATCAGTAATGAGAATGTAACTTGCTATATCAAAATTGTATACTATTATACAGTGGGAACGAAATGTCGTTTTATTATTGCCGTTGTTTCTGCGTGTGTATTTGCAGGAAATGCTGTCGTTGCGACACTTAGCACACTTGTTTGTTGTGAACATATTGTCTCACGTGCACCCTTCTCCGTATATATCAAGATGTTTTGGCTATGATTGAAATAATACTGGAATTTGTAGAAAATATTTAGTCAGATCGATATGTGAGGCTGGCGTGGTCATTATTGCGTGTTTTATATAGTTAACCTCTAGCAAACAGCGCTGATGGTTGTTGGCTATTGAGTCTTTTGGCAACTTGTACCTTTCTTTAAAAGGTTATCATTTTCGAAAATGATTTAGTAACATGTGTATTTGATAACCAAGCGTGATATAAATCAAATAACGTTTCCGTTTTCTACCCTCTTGACTTCCATCTTCGGAATCTCCATGAGTTTCAAGCCGAGGAACACAGCGACCATAATTGTCTTTGGCGTAGTTTGGTAAACATTCACATATATAACTGCCAAAGGCATCTTGACACATTGCATGAATGCCACAAATGTCAGGTTTGGTAGTACATTCATTAATATCTATAAAATACAAACATGAGATTATACAGACATTTGGTGACAGGTCAACTAGAAAGAACAGCTTGACAATCGTAAATGTTGACTTTCACTACAATAATTATTATGAGAATGGTGAGGTGATCGGTATGTTTTCAGAAAAAAACTTCATGGGTGAGAAGCTTTCAAGGAAATCATGTGGCTGAATATATGAACTATGGCGTCTAATCTCGGAATTGTATGTATAGACAAAAATGAAATGTTTAGAAATGGAAGATAATAAGAGTACTTACTGGTGCATTCCGGCACTGGGGGATCAAATTTTCCATGTTGACACGTAGCTATACCAGTACCATTCGTTGTCATACCAGTATTACAGGTTATTTCCATATATAAACCATGTGGTACAAGTACTACAATCTCAAGCTTAGCTTCATTATCAGTTGTCTGGTATTCACAGTCCTGACCGTAATTTGACGTTGATACTGGCGTTAAGACTGACGTTGAGACTGGCGTGGGTGGTGTATAACTATTTGTTGAAGTCAAGGATGTTGCATCACTTCTTGTCAAAGTCGGTAAAGTCGTATCCATGGCTGCTGTCGAAGGTACAGTTGATGCATAACTATCATCTAAAAAAGTCAGTAGCAGTAGTCAGTAGTTTAAGACAGACCAGTCAAAGTTGCTGTGCAAGTTTCTAGTTGGCTATAACAGCTATTGTCTCAGGTGAATATGAAATACTTAATTAGGAACACTCAATTAGGGTCAAATTTCTTCATCGGGAATTTTGCAGGGAGAGCTTACAGATAAAAATGCCGCATACATTTAGTGTAACGGAGTGTTTATATGACATATGCTTGGGAAATATTTTGGATAGAGAAAACAAAATCTTACCCTGCATCACTGTTAATTGAAAACTGCAGCTTCCGATGCCAGCAATTGAACAGGTAACTGAAGTTGTCGTTCCAGTGTTGACGTTTGATAGTCCAGGAGTACACTGCACATATACTTTTATCGTTTCAATGGACAAAAATGTAATGCTTACGGATACACCCACAAAATGTGTAATAGCAGATGTTCCACCAATGGACACGGATTGATTAAGTGGGCAAATCAGACCGTCATTGGTACCGCCATCTATTATAAATATATCAAAAGGAAGCAAATGGTATTTATGTATAGAAATGCAAAGTACGGCTATGAGGATATTGAATAACTATAATGGCCTGTATGTGACATTTCCAGAATAAAAAATAAATATAACACTATATTATTCTCTTTTTTTGCAATTTGCAATCGAAAGATATATCAAGTTAATCTTTGATTTCCGAAAATGAAAACAATTATCTTGAGATATATTTTCTTTTAGTGATGAGAAAATGAAATAACTATCCAGCGATGCCGGGATGCCTTTGGATGGGGGGCAGTGGGGTTATCTGTTAGAAATTGATAGGAATAATGAAGGTTGTAACGACATTCCGGATATATCATAGAAACAACAAATCTCCCCCTGAGGATAATATAGTCCAAAGTGTTTACCAGTTGACTACATATATCCATCAGCGTGAGACTCAACTGGTCAAACCTAGGGCTATACCATTTCTATGGGTGGTTTATTTATACTAATTTAAGCATACCACCTATTTGAAACTTATCAAGAAATGTTGTCAACTTGTAAACAATTTGCAGTTCAGACTCTAGAAAATAGAGACATAGCTTGGTTGGCACTGAAAACGGAATATTTGTTGAATTTATTGTTCTCGTCATTCATTCGAATTATGGATAGCTTGATATAAATTTCCTAGCCATATCGAAACGTTCGTAACAAAATTCCCTTAGAATTTGAAGTAAGGGCGATTGAAGCATTGAAGCATTTCAATCCGTTCGATATATCGATATACACATAAATAACCTAAATAACAGGTAAAATCTGTTTGTTCGGTCATACCATAATGAGTGTTCCGCAAAGTGACACAAGTTGTAAGACAAGTGTCACTATACTAACGACTTCACGAAATGCGATATTGAGTAATGATAGAATCATTATATGACTTTGTCCAGGAATTCAAAGAGAATACACGAGAAATAAAAAATTAAATGCTTGCAATTGCTCTGTGCTTCATCCGCTCTGTGCTTCATCCGTCGCGCTACTCTTTCATATAGTCAACAGACCGTGTCCAACTGCTTCCATGATATGTTTAAATGATCGTCACCTTTCATCACATTTTGAAAAAAAAAATTTCTAGTAACTCTTTCGAAATGCACACCTCGTACTGTTTTTAAATTAACAATGGTTTCAGAGGTTGATCTTTTCGAGAGCAACCCCTATAAAACGGTGATATCATTTTAGGGGAAAGGCGACATACATACACATTCCCCCGCGACAGGATAGCTGAAATACATCCTCGATTTCGTCTCCTTTAAATTTTACCATTCTGCATCGGATTTCATCACGCTCCATTATAGTACTGTCGTGATATCATCCTAGAGCGGAACGTTATCCTGACCTACCTCCGAATAAAGAAGCAAGCAAAATAACATTTTGTAGAATGTTATTTTGTCGTATTAAGCATTTTGCAGTAACATTTCGAAATAGTTACCAGAATGAAAAGCTATCAAATAATCAGCCTTCGCGGATATGCAATTCACTTTAAATCTACAATTTGTGATTTTAACATTGCATGGCATAAATTACTCAAATCTACAATAAAAAATACAGACAAACATATGTGCCGGCCTTATAGTTTGCTTAGTTTCAGGTTGGTAGGTATGCCTGCAGAGAGGTGCATCATTTCATTGCATTTGTTCAACACGATTAATGCCTTACTTGTGTATTCCAAGGAACCATCGTCGTTATTTCTCTAGAAATTAATTAGCTTGCTTCGAACATTCTCACTAAATAGTCGATGTTTTCTAGATATACTTTTGGGCAATATTCCGTTTCTTTAATTAAATACGGCATTCCAGAGCTGGGAAACTACTCTTGGCAAAATCACCTTTACATACTTGTCACAATGACTACCCTGCCCCCCACCCACCCAACCCCAACCCCTCCTCCACACACGTGCATGTTTTATTCCATTGCCTAATAAAGAAACAAATCGATGTCCTGCGCTGTAGTTGCCTTTTACCCCTGGTAAATATTTTACCACAAACGAAAACACATCACCGACTTGGTCGTCAAACGGGCCATCTCAATTCAAAATTGCTCCCAATGTCTCGTTACGAAGTTACTCAGCAAATGAATTAATCCAGAGAACAAATTACCTTTAGGATAAAAGAACTGGTCAACATGTCGCGAAGCATTTTTCTCATTTTTACTATATCCGACATTTGATCACCAGAGTGTGAACGTTTAAGCTTATTTAAATATATTCTTGCTAGTATTTACGGGAAATGTCTGACAGAAAATAATATAGAGTAACGAAGACGTTGGGAGACGGGTAAGTTTAAACTTGTATGTATCTACATATTCAACCAATGAAATTACCCTTATTCCGTTTACAACAATATGTACATAACACGTGTGTACAGAATATACTAAAGAAAATACAAATGTTCCAACCCATTCAATCAAAAACTCTGATATCAACCTCTGCGACTGCTTTCAAAACATTTGAGGGTTGTCCCATTATGCTTCAGGGAATTTTTTATATTTTTTTAGTATGTTTTTCTCACTCGATGTGTAAGTTGGATATCGTATTCGTGTTTTCCATGTTCACAAACTCGTCGACGGATTAACATCATGGATGACACATTCAAGTCGATAGTCATGCGATATCTCACACATACAGTGGTGAATATTGGCCACCATTCTGTAAGTTCCTAAATGTTCAGAATCACCTAAACAACGAAAGCATATCAAAATCTTACCTCGATAGATAGTGCAATTTGCATCATTATTTATGTTTGGCAGTGAACAAAACAAATATGGCGGTAGGGCTAACAAACGCCATGTGCACTGTACATCTGCATCACTTAATATTACGGTTGATACGTCAGTATACCACATCACAACTGATGTTCCTTCTTCTTTCCCCGTAGCTGGGCATATCAACCCAGCGCTCGTTGCATCACCTATTGAAATAAATAGGATAAACATATATGACGTTAAGTATTGCTCAACTATGCCAGTACAGTTTTCAGATACATATATTATATGCATTAAGAAATTGGTAAACGAAACTGGCCTGTTGACAGTGTTGTTGCATTTCACAGTTCATATATCTTTTCATAAAAATAAGCTTATTGTTTTATAAGAAACAGACAGCCTCTAAATATGCTAGATATCCTTGCCACAAAACACCCACTTACCTGGAGATATTACCACAATGACTGTTAGCAGAAAGAATAAAATGTAGTAATGTTGGCACATTTTTGTGGTGACTCCTTGATATTATTAAATGCTGTGGTTCCTTTCTCCCAAACACCAATCTAAATACTTGCGAACAGGTATCATATACCAGGAATTGCTACACACTCTGGGTTGTACCATTTTTACATGATAAAAGAACCTTGTCCCTCTTTGAAAGTATATTATGTATATACATCATAGAATACTACTGTATCCCAATAGAATATTTCCGCTAATTGTTTGTCCCGTTTGCCAAGATATTTTATCAGTAAGTTATGGGCAACTTTCTTTGTCTTCACGATTTATGGAAAGAGAAAATAACACTGCTACCCTTTCGAACAAAATGGATCATGCCAACATTTATGCATTGTTCATTGAGTGCGTTTAATTTGCTATGACCTTGTTCTTTGAATTGCTAGGTCAGAATAAAATAGATGATTAATAATGCAAAAAACCTTATTCACAACATCCCTGGAGTTCTCCTTTCAAAGAAAAGTGGATTAGTTTATGTTGACATATGCTAATTCAAATACTTATTTTCAGTATATGATCACAATTAGCAGATTAAAACTAAATTAAAATGACCAAATTGTATATCGGCTGCCGACAGACAGTTAATTATTTATAGCGAATTCGTTGTAGTAAGTGTGCGCTGTTCGAATTTGCGAATATGTTCTCAGCTTAAACTTATAATGTTGTGGAAAAATAGTATGATACAATACATATATGTGAACGGAAACACATGCTCACAAACCAGTGTGTCTTCAATTCGACCAATTTTGGTTTACAGAATTACGTCTCTCTGTAAAGATTCAGACTGATCTCATATTATATTAAGGGGCGAGGTAAATAGATCAATATAGGATAAAAAGTACTAAATGCTTTTGCTTTGGTGTGGGGGAGTTTGACCCATTTTAGTTCTTATCCTAGAAAGTCGATTTTAATCGTACTGGATGTTTCGTACAACTATATGCAAATGTTTCTGTAAAATGTTTCAACTTGCGAAAATGAAGAATCTTTGCTATAGTAAATGCATAGCAGTAAAATAAAGTGAAGTGTCGCCAAACAAAAGAACTATTTTATTCACTACATACTGGCTTTTTATTCATAGCACTACATAACAATTTGGAAATTGATTGTGTGGTGTGAAGAACTTTTCAATTTTGGCCAATTAAGTTAGAGGAGGTGAAGCGGTCTGAGGCTAACTCAAAGAATTTACTGTTTTATCCGACGTTGATCTATTGATCTCGTCCCCAACGGCACTAACTGGTCCATGTTGAATCTAAAACTTTGGTACAATTTGCGTATTTCGAGAAAATGCACCTATCTTTGGCAAATTTTTATTGTGGTCCTAAACATACAACTTATAGTTTCGGCTTGATATGATAATGCATCTAATTTCTTATGATATAGGTACTTAGGGCATGACTATTTTTGTTTTTAAAACGAATGTGCTTTCAGTACATGAAAACACGATGCTGCTATCAGCAGCCGACGTGATACCTCATAAGCATTGAACATCTTTGTATATCTGAAGACATACTAGAAACAGTCATTCTACACATCCACTTTATAATCCATCCATCCATTCATCGAATCAGTGAGTATGAATATTTATAGTGACCATATGGATGAGTATTTATTTTGGATTTTAATTTCATGACCTTCTACCTAAATATCAACGTGAAATAACATTCATAAAGTCTATGTTTGTAACTAAATACATTGCAAAAGCATAATAAATGTCTAAAATCGTTGTCATTGCATGTACAATAAACTCTTTTTACACACATATTAGCTTTTTGCAAAGTGTTGAAAATAAAGTACATAATAGTGACTAAATTGTATATTGGCTGCTTAACATCTCTAAACGCCTTAATATAATATATATTGCAATATAATGACAACACTGTTTCAAATTTGTTGACATACCCTGATTTTATAATTACGACGTTAAACAACCATTTCAATGCATTGACATTTCCAGTCATACATATGACTAGTCATTCATTCAGTCAACCATTCAGTCAGTCGGTCAGTATATCAGTCATTCAGACTGAGTCATGCATCGATCAGTCAGGCAAAGTGAGTCACTGATAGACGTTAGTCTGTTAGTCATGTAAGTCATCCACTCACTCACTCACTCCCTCACTCAAGTAAGTCAATCAGTCAAACAAACAAACAAACAAACAAACAAACAAACAAACATTCAGTCAGTCAATCACTCACTAATCAATCACTCACTCACTCACTCACTCACTCACTCACTAAATCACTCAGTCAGTCAGTCAGTCAGTCAATCAATCAATCAATCAATCAATCAATCAATCAATCAATCAATCAATCAATCAATCAATCAATCAATCAATCAATCAATCAATCAATCAATCAATCAATCAATCAATCAATCAACCAATCAGCCAGCAGTCACTCAGTCCCTCAACCAGCAGCAAGTCTTTCACCAGCCAGCCAGCCTGGTAGTCAATTAGTAAGTCAGCTAGTGAGTGAGTGATCCAGTCAATCCGTCAGCAAGCTAGCCAGCAAGGTAGCGAATCAGTTAGTCGATAAGTCGGTCGGTCAGACAGTCTGTCGTTCAATCACCCACTCATATAGATAGTAAATCAACAAACCATCTATCCAACTAACTAGCCAATCGATTAACTAATCATTCAAGCAATTCTCTTAAGAACGGTCGCAAGATACCACCCCAGGGATCTCACGTAACAAGTGGAAAAACTACCAACTGAACAGGACGTCAATCACTTTAAGTCAACTGGGAGTATATGATGCACTGATTATCTAACCAACTCATCATATACGCATTGTGTGTATCGGTGATTGAGGCCATGTAACATTATGTACAATAACTTTTCGTGGTGATCAGAATTGGTAGGGGTAATTGAAATGATAATTAACAACTATTGAAGTATAACCGATCTATCGAAATAATTGGTGACATGGTCTGTGATTAATATATCAATACCAGCTCTATAGGTCTCTACAGGTGTGTGACGAAGGCTACATCAGGCCTGTGTACAATACTGCAGTTAAATATGTTGAATGTGGCATTGGTAAACAAAAGGATTAATTAGATTACCATAAGCTTATCACACAACACTACACAAACAATAAACTACCAAAGCAAAATAATCATGGTGATATCTTTATTTCATGGCATCATAAGTGCTGAATAAACTTAAAAGAAATTACATATCAACTTCTTCAACATATTTAAACATTAATTAAACATATAACACCACACAAACACTAGACTACCAATTCAAGATATAATCATGGTGACTTCTTCATTTCATGACGTCATAAGTTCTGTATAAATATCAACTTCTAACAATCGCTCATTTCTCATTTAAATAATTACCTCTTGTGACACAATAAATTAGTAAGTATAATGTAGCATATTGATATATTATTAAAGGAAGCTATGCTTTAAGCTAAATACAAGGGGAGTAGAAATCACCTGGTTAACACTACTATTTTATTGCCAGGTGTGGGAAATATCTTTCGTGAATCTTATTGTCTCATTTGATCATAATCTAATTAACATTATTGCTACGTGTTATTATTTTCGGACAGGACAAACATTGAAGTACAATTCTTACATTTTAATCCATTTACATTCCTGAAAAACAAAACATAAGTTGTTGTGATTATCTGCTAGGACAATTGTAGCTTATAACAAAGACATGTAGCAAAGCTTGTAAGATGTTTTACCTCTATCTTATATTCTCGATGGTTTAAAACAATGAAAGTTTGACAAAATACCACCTGTAAATGTTAGAAAACGTTTGTAATTTGTTTATACAGAAATGACATACCTGCACTGTTTACGTTGTTTATTGTGCAAGATAACTGTACATATACACACGGTGCATATACGGTATGATATACTGGGAACAATACATAAAGAAAACAACACTCAAAAATTGTATTAAATATTGAACATCATTTCAAAACAAAACTACAATACCATTTGCATTTCTAATTTCACCTCAAACAAAAACTATTCTATGAACGGCAGTTTATACCCAAATTAAGTATATGTTGATTTTGTCGTTTGTAACCAATTTAGTCAATTCGCATTGCCCTCTGTAAATATGCAATGTTGTCAATCAGCTTCATTTGTTTATCCTCTTTTAGGGTTGTAGTTGTTTGTTGTTTGTTGTGGGTCTGTAGAGATAAAATATAGATATAGTGTATACAAACATAGACATCAAGTAATAAGTATATACAAGAATTGGTTTGGTGTGCAAGTATGTGGAGTAAGTGTGTGTAAGTGTACGGGAACTGTATACTGATCATTGTGAAGACAGATAGTTTTTCTTAAGACAATTCAGAAGCTTCCGTGTCAGCAAGGGACTGTTGGTCAAGTTCTACCGATCGGTGATTGAAAGAGTCCTGACACTGTCAATCATCGTTTGGTGGGGCAATGCCACAGTCCAATCGTTAGCACTGTCAGTGGCATCATTGGGTACCAACTTCCATCTCTTGATGAGTTGTACAATGCTCTAGTAACGAAAAGAGCTCAGACAATTGTAAAAGACGGTTTCTATTCCAATTGAACTTATGCGCTCAGGCGAGCGGTACCGTTCGATCAAATCAGGTTCTAATCCTACATAGTTTAGCTTTTACCCAACTGCCGTCAGCACTCTTAATGAACTAATTTAAGTTCTCTATTAAAGCAAAAATCTCGTATTAGGAGTCATCTACACAGTACTGTTTTTGTAATTTTTTCATTTCACGCAAACTCAATGCACATTTCATTATATAATATGTACAAGTATATATATATATATATATATATATATATATATATATATATATATATATATATATATATATATATATACATATATGTGTGTGTGTATGTGTGTGTGTGTGTGTGTGTGACAATAGAACACATATCACACCATGTAAAGATGTTTGAATTCATTGCATTTAACAAAAACTTTGTCTAATTCGATTTACGAAATATAATTTCTTAGAAATACATATGCAGCTAATATAGATGTGGTTTCAGAAATGCGTTAACGAAAATAACCATAATATTGCCAAGTAAAAGGGAGTGTGGTACCGCTTTCTGTAGAAAGAAATAAAACTGACAACATTTTAAATAATTTGATAAATTGTATTTTTATTTCGTTATACCTGTCGGATTTAGTTTGGTTCATCAGATTTAGGTTCTTGTGAACGGTTTCGTCGTTTGTGATTTCTTTGAATTTCCAGATAATCAAGCTCCAGGAAGTTATCTTGTTCCCAAGCTATTTTCTCTCTCTCATCATGGTGGAGGAAATTCATTCGGAGTGCGACCAAGACCTGTATTACACAAGAATATACAAACAAACATTCGGTAGGTAAAGTCTACATAATTCCTTACAAAATTAACATGCTACCTTTCTTGAGATGAAGCAATTAGGGTAATCTGCTACATATGTTGCTAGCGATAAAAGCATGTTTACTGCTTTAACCATTCATCATGTTATAGCATGCAATGTGATCTGGTGTTACTGGTTCTGTGGCTTGCGATACTTCTACGTAATAGCATTCCATCCGCAAATTAACCGAGTAATGAAGATATAAAATACTGTCATTTAAAAACGAAATCATACATATCCCAAATGTAATCCCTTATATCAGAAATATTGAATACAATTTTAGTATTCATATGACTAACACAATGTTCTGTGGTGGTAATGTAGCATGCAGACACACATGACAACAATATTCACCTCTTGATTGGTTCCGACGTAACACAGGAATACGACAGAACCCTGTAAAAAGAATGTTGATATGATTGAATTTCATAAAGGTATTTCGATAGGATTATATACCTGAGGATGCTTGCATGGGAATTGGCTCACTTACACTTTTGATTGATAATATTCTATCAAATTAATCAAAAGGTTCATTCAGGGATGTGTACAGTTATTAAGATAAAATCATATTTTTTTCTACAGAACCTTCTTGCTTCTAATTTCAAAAATGGCTGTGGTTTGGCCTGTGACGTTTGTATCAATATAAAAATATATCAAATTAGCTTGTTACGTATTATGGAATGTTATCAATACGAACAACCATACTACATTTCTCGTTAAACCCTTGAAGTAATATTTGTCTTGTGAAAAGTTTACGGTGAATGTTACATAGAAATTTCTTTAGTACATGCTAACCTCAACGAAGATAGACCCAGCAAATACGTAGCTTATATCCAGTGATCCGTTACCAGTGTACACAACCACACACAGTGTACGAGTAGAGATGACGACACAGAGTAATAGTATCATTGAACGCAGTTTCAACCTATTAATCAGAAAAAATATTAATTTCCAAAAGCAGTATCCAAAAACAATGCACAGTCAATGTTTTACATCTTGTTTTCAAAACACAATGGACACTGAAAGTAGTTTGAATATCGTTTTTGTGTGAGACACGTACTAAACTGTAAGTTTTCTTACCATAATTTCTCTTCAACAGGTCCCCAATCATCAACATCTTGATAACAACATCGATAAGCGATGGTTAATGCTAGTATAGATATCTGCAATAAATATTACCAAGATTACAACAAACGAACCGATTTCGAATCAGTAACCAGTCTACGTATCTATCTTACATTTCTTCAATCCAAAAAAAAGGAAAGAAAAAGTTACAAATAAATTAAAAAAACAAGCATAAATGTAGTATTAATTATTAGGACCTCTGGGAACTTTCCTTTAAAGCAACAATTCCCTTTTCAATGGTCATTTTGTCTCGAATCTTGATAGCTTTTAGGAATGCATATATGCCAGTGATTGCATGCACGAAGCTCGTTCATACTATTTGCACTGCAGTACAATACAGTTAATGTTATTGTAAGAGTCAACAAATGAAATTATGACGATGCTAACGAAACGTTTTGACCCCTTTGAAAATATTATCATATACCCGTATACAAACACTAATGTTTAGGCAAATGAGGGATCGATCGTACCCCGTACACGAAATCGTACCATATCCATATGGGTGGGTTTTTTTTATCTTCGGATAAATAATGAGTGAGTCTTAGTGTTAGTACTCGGGGGAGTTTCGTTCTTGCTGCAGGGTGATTATTTTGCTACACTATCAATGGCTATGTTCTTTAAAGTACGACCGAAAAGAACACGGCAAGCACTCGTGCCAACATGCTGAATATGCCACAGTTGCACATGCAGTCACACACGTCATACGTTTCTTACCAGTATCATCACTCCTATTAAGACCCCGGTCATTGATCGTACTATCATTGAAGTAGGTAAGAAACAGCTAAGGATATAATATGAAATGAAGAAAAGGCTTATTAGTTGTAAGGACCCTTGGGACCCACAATCACTTTGCTAATTGTATTAAATAGACATACAATCATTATACACTCTCATAGCTAAATTATCTGCTTTATGTTTTCTTTGACCACCTATCTAACGTTATTTTTAATGTAATTCACCTGCTATCCATTCCCTATACGGTGGTGTATCCTCAATCATCGCCAGTTCACAAACCCCATCCAGAGATATTTCTTACATAACGGATCAGGCCACATCGCATACGGGAATTTCATTTCATATATTGGTATAATACGATAGTCTCTTGTCAAATGATTAAGAAGTATATGAGTGTAGAGATATCGTTGATATCAATGGGAAAGCTTAGTTGAAGTATTACCTCCGCCGATGTATACGTCTGAGGATTAAAATTTTGAAAGGATGTAAATACTGTACCTTGCATCCACATCAGAGATATCCAAGTGATCATAAATACAGGCAGACGTTATCACCGTGGGTAACAACCATCCAACAACAGGATACACCACTCTACGAATAACAATGTTATAATGTTAGCATTTACGTAGCGTTTTATCTAACATTTAAATACGTGTTGTATACATTTTAATCGTCAAACGGCATAGAATTCAACTTTTTTCTAACTTCCATCGAACAGAGACTGCTCAAGGTACACACATCTGGTGAGGCTAAGATCCCTACTTTTAAACATGAATGTCTTAATGTAAAAATCACTTACTTTACATCAAAAAGCAAACGCATACATTGGTGATGTATATGCTATAAACTACTGCTACAATAAGGAAATGTATTTATTAATAACACAGTATGTGCATTCGGAAGGAATACACTGGGTTTGGCTTACACTTTCATACAACTGAAAGTCAGAGGTTTACATTGTAATTTTGTACCCCACTTTTAATATGCACCTCTCCCAAACCCGTCGACTTCAATCCATCCATTCATCAATCCATCCATCCACCACACACCCATTCATCCATCAAACCAGAAAAGCACCAGTTTAGTAATAACAGTTCTAGTAATACAACCTACCTTGCCATCAAACACCGAGTTATCAGAAATCTACTACGTAGGAGTAACTGCATACAAATGTTCATAATCCATGCACAATTACTCAGCATCACAAAATGCATTATGATGGCCGTCAGTTGACAGGTGATCTGTAAAATACAACCAGATACTTTTATTAACTCTTGATTTTGACATTCACTTTCACAATCACACATAAAAAGTCAGACAGACAGACAGACAGACAGACAGACAGACAGACAGTCTCTCTTTAAACTATCTGCTGGTCATAAAAGTAGCATTTATTCACTCATTTATTAACCCACTCTACTTTTAAAGTCACCTTCTCAGTTATTTTATAGAATTATTAGGCATTGCAGCAGTATAGATTTGATGTAAACTTTTGTGACATACAATTATGAGAATCACTTAATCTCATAGCTACTACAGTTGTATACCGGCAATTGCAAATTGTTACATTCCACACTACAGTACAACAGCATGTAATGTTTGTTATGTTTTCCCTACCTTATTTCCATCATTGCTGACCAGATTGGTTCCTATGGCAACCATTATAGGAAAGCAAGTCATGGACGTCATCATCTGTATGAACACGTAATAGTGGTCTTCAGTCAATCTGTAATAATGAAGGTGAACATATTATGTGATTATCTGAACAGCATTCTTTGAGTTTGTGGATGTTTACAAGAGCTTAAGCTTGACACTAATATGAATTTTCAATCATCATGTACAGTCTCAAGGTATCTATTGGTTTGATCTGTTCTTTTGTACAGATTTGCTTCTCTTTCTTTCCCATGCTGATTGGTGAAAGTGCCATTATGTAGGAACCCAACGTACCCGTGTGACTTGGACGATCGCTTTTTTACAGAGAAACAGTGGACAGAAAGAGAGCTAGTGGCAAATCGGTACAAGAGAACTTATCAGATTGGGATTACACATGCTGCCTTTAAAATTTCAGTGTCAAATTGTTGTTCAAACCTCTTCAAACATGTGTACACAGGCCGATGCGCAATGCATGGTCACTGAGCTTTAAAAAAATAGTTCTCTGTACAGTTACCACCGGCCAATGGCCAACATAACCCTTAATTATAGCATACTGCTGTTCAGTCATATGGATACATCTCCGTTGTCAACAACCAACCTAATCCTAATGTCACAAAAGATTAACATGTTATTTCTAGAGTATGGAAACTTACCTTGCAACTAGGATGATGACGATACTGATGACAGTCAAGATGACAGATATAACGCAGACAGCAGTTAGGATGATCTTCTCTGCATATTCTTTGAATGGCTGTAACAAAGAACACGCTGATCAGTAGTTGCTAGTATTACATCGTTAAATAATATGATGTCATAATGATCACTTCAATAATCATTAGTTACATTACATTATAGTTACCAATCTACAAGTTGTGGCTATGAGAAGGATAATATACAAGAAATGGTGATGATAATACATACCTGTGGTTTGGCACCCAAGGTCATTATCACAGCAAAACTTGTCAGGTGATCACATAGGCATTCGATGAAGTTTCCGGATGAGTCTTTACCACCACCAGCCAAAGTACAGCCATCGGTATTCCACATTCTTATTAAACAAGTAGTTGTACAATTATTGACTTAACCTTTTCTGTATTTAATTCATTTACTTTGTTTTCAGTTTCAGCAACTTCATAGAACCTATATTTCGATTTTCTTTCCAACATCTTTCATAATGTATTTGTGAATCACATAAAAACACATTTTATTGAGCGACGTATTTGAAAACCATACTTTGAAATTTTAAAGCAAAATTATTACTCGCATAAGTTACTATACATACAAGATAATAACAACTCACCCATACTTTGCAGTGTAATCAATGAAGGAACAGCGTGGCGCATAACCAATCTGCAGGAGAAAAATAAATTTTACACCACATATTGACCCCTATTGATACCTCAGTAGAAATATAGAAATATTCAAACAAGAGGCAGACATAAGCATGTATGTAGTAGAAACATTTAATGGGGACGCAGTGGGGTTGAATATTATATACACTTTTTATGTTTGGACCATTTCAGTTAAACACAGGACCGTTGTGTGAGTAAAGAGATAACCCAATATGACCTATCATGACAAATTTATATCCTCGCCCAGAATTCGTATATGAAACGGTCTGTTAATTCTGTAAAGTCATTAAATTTTACCTTTTTTCATTAAACCTCTTGCTCTGACCGTATTTATGATTTGACAGGTGTGGTGTCGACACACACACTTTGATAATGAGTTCACCTTAATCGATTTTCTTCAAACCACCTGTATACTCATGCTGAATCCATCCCAACAGAAGTGCCATTATAGCTATACAATATAATCTCGTTAATATTTCATATAAAACACACTTTTAATGACATATTGTATATCTTCAATGAAGCGTCTATTCTTTCAACGCATGTTATAAGTCAACCTATTTTTATCGATTTTCTTCACATGAGCTGTATAAATGCTGATAACACCTCAGCTGATACTGCATCATCATATATATACAATGTAATCTTGTTGACGTTTTATGTAAACTAACTTCTGATATAACGTATACTTTACCTTCAGCGAGGCGTTATTTTTTCTACACATTTTATTAGTTAATAAACTTAATTGCAATGCATTTGAATTGATAGATACATCGTGTCAGTTGACTTAATTAGTCCCATTGACATATTTTCCCTTCTAATAACAAGGCTCAGGAGATATTCATGATGTGTCCTAGATCAGTGGGGGAAAAGAAAAACAGGAAAACAATATCTTACATTGTTTTCATAAAAGACCATCTTTGTAGGTTCTGCCACGTCTGTGGTGAGTTCTGACTTGGGATAAATTGTGATGGATACCACGGGTGTGTTCACTCTTTTCACCTTCTGAGTAGCAGTGACAGATTTCACCCACCTTCTTAGTTTCGGTCTGTCAACAAAATAGTTACATGAACTTGAAGGCTGTTTATATGGTTTTAGGTTTGGAATACAATGATTGCCTTTCTGTTAAACTGATTTTCACACTAAGAAGGGCAATATCATAGAATACCTACTTCTTTGAAACTTCATCAGTCGGTATGATATCTGTAGGGTCGTTGATAACGTACATTACCACTGCTACTGGATTATCTGCAAATAGAATGTTAACTTTGTTTAAAGACGTCTAACCCTTATGATTCAAGTTGCCGAATTAATTCATTGTTTTTCCTTTAAGCTCATTGTTATATATTCAATTGCTTTTTCGTCAAGTATTATCTAACTGCTGAATTACACATCGCGCATTGCTTACCAAAGAACTAATCACATCAAAGGAGGATTATGTATTAATCTATTTTATGGATGACGCCCCCTTGTGGTAGACGAAAGCAGTAGGTAATTTCGCCGAGAGGGGGTTGGCGGCATTTGAAAAAACTTAGAGGCAATTCTCCCTCTTGCAGCAACTTCGGACCTGAAGGCAAGGTAAAGAAGTATGCTTACATATGTGTTCATACCTGTAGTACTTATAGAAGCCAATGCGTCCAGTAATGACTGTGGTACAATGGCATAACTTTGTGGAACAATTGTATCATTAGCTTCAGCATTTCGTTCTATTCGAGAGTCGGGCTTCTCCTGCGGAAATCTATAATTGTTATGTCCTCCTACGTGAACAAGATAACCTTTGACATCTGGAAAAGTAAGATAATTATAAATGCTTTAATTTACCAATACACTTATGTAGAATGACTTGTGATATATAATATACTAACATCACTGTAGACTTTAAAAGTATAACAGTTCCATAACCGACGCAATTATGTATAGGCATAACTCTTCATGAATAATTATTAAGGTTTACTTGAATACTTACACATGAAGTTGTTAGTGAGAGAAACGTTGTGACCTGTATACACCATGTATTCATATACTTGATCTGCAAATGTCTCCATCGAGGATAGCAGTCCAGCGATGCTACCGGCTCCTTTTGTCTAAAATTAATTAAGGTCAGAATGTGACTTTTCTAGTTCTTTTCTAAAGAATATCTAAAACTGTTCAAAGAAAATCTTTTTCAATAGGGAACTTACAATCCAGACTGAGTATGCTCAGACGCTGGTCGGGGTAACTATGAATTGATTATTTGTAGTTACAAACAATGTAACAACACTGTTTACAATGCTAATTGATTAGTATTTATTATCACATTTCCCATGATGCAACATTCAACATGGTGGGTTTGCAAGTTTCGTATCCACCAATTACAAACGAGTAAATTGGAAATAAGATGACACAATAATTGTTCCTGTAAGAGGACTTACCTCATAGGTTTTTCTCCATATCTCCTCCAGATCAGGCTGTAGAAATCGTGCAATCAGACCAACAAATTTCTATAATATAACATTGAGAGAAAGACACAGCAGAAGTGAGTAGTAAGTGCCATGGGCAAGACTTACATGAATTTAATCAACAGGCTCATATTTTCGTTACTTCTAGTGCCAGATTGGCTATCCATGCTATTAACGACTTCTAGAATCGAATTATTTTACGATGTCGTTCCAATGCAAAAGAAAACATTTGAAACAACCTAGATGAAGTCCGCGTACGTGTTTATAACTCAGTAAATGAAAAAAAATCGTTTTCCTAAATATTAACAAAAACTTGTCTTAACCTACCTGCATGAAGCCATCGATAGCAGCCGTGTTATTACCAAACCTGAATTGAATAGACACAATATGTTCTATTTGACCAGTAATAGCGATCACATCACCTCCATAAAGTTGTACCCTGTCCATTATATTCTGCACATCATTCATTTTCTCAGCAATTTCAAGTGGATCAGTAATCTCTACCATCTAAGCATTGTCAAAAAAGATAACAGTAGAATGAATTGTCTCAACTACGAGGCAATGTAAATGGCGGTAAAAATTACAAAAAAATTGGAACCTGTGGAGAAACATAATGCTCCTGTGTGTATATGTTTTGTTTGTTTGTGCTTTTCTTTCATGTAATGTTATAAAGCGATAGATGCTTAGGGGCGAGATCAATAGTTCAATGTAGAATACAAAAAACAAATTTCTTATACTTGGGCCTCAGACCAACCCCCCCCCCCTCCACCCACCCACCCACCCACCTACCGACCCATCCATCCCAACTAAATTGCTTCAAACCGCACAATCAATTTCAAGTCAGTTGTAGCAGTATGTAGTGCTATGAATGTAAAGCCAGTATGTAGTGAGTAGAGAATGATTCTTTTGTTGACACTGTACTTTATTTTAGGGCCACGCATTTACTTTAGCAAACATCTTCCATTTCTCAATTTGACATTTATTTAAACGTTATGTATTTGTGGGTAAAAAAACAACCATTAAAAGTCAAATCGATTTTGTGGGATGAGAACTAAAATGGTCAACTCCCGCACACCACATCTCCTCCACCCCAAACTAAAGAAGTTAATTTTTTTATCCTACATTGATGTATTGATCTCACCCCTAAGGGAAGCTAAGAGATTATATGTATTACCGTTTTCAACAACTCAGAAACGTCATTGGTTTTGCAATCGGTTGTATCTGGTTGATCCCACACGCCATCAGATCTGCAGTACCTTCTCATGAATCCTAAAAATGAAGTACATATAATGATTTAAAAAGTTATAGCAAGCAAATAATTCAATTTATTTAACCGCTTTGATCCGTCCCTGTCGCCGATTTTCATCAGAATAACGAATGTTATAGTTACATTTACAGACGACTATTAGTTAGCCACCACACGATCACTTCAGAGAACTTCAAATATAATAACACCACCATTTGCTGCTAAGTTTGCTCACGTGGCTATTGAGTTTTTCAGCTTTGAAAGAAGTTTACAAGATACATACCAGATGATCCAGTCGGACAAGCTATCCAATCTGTGAACTGAGATGACTTTGTTTCCTGCCACGTAGTACCAAGAGTGATTTCTGCCTTACATCTACTATCAACGGTAGCCCCTGTATCAGTAATGTGAATGCAACATGACATCTCAAAATTGTATGTTATTATACAGTGGGAACGCAATGGGGTTTTATTATTGTCGTTGTTGTTGCGTGTGTATTTGTAGGGATGATGTCGTTGCTATGGGCGAGGAGCGACCAACAGAACACTTGTTTTGCCAGAAGTGGCGAACATAATGTGTCACCCTTCTCTGTATATATCAAGAAGTTTTGCCATGATTTAAATAATACTTTGTGAATTAATAGGAAATATGTAGTCAAAGTGAAATGTGAGGCTGACGTGGTTCAAATATAGTTACTATCTTCCAAAAAGCACTAGTGGTTTTTTGGCATATTGAAAATAAATATGCCATGAAAAATATTTTAATGATACGTGCGTGTGATAGGCAATCGTGATGTGAAGAAAACAATGGTTCACTCTTTTACCCTCTTGACCCCAATCTTCAGAATCTCCACGAGTTTGAGGACTAGGAACACAACGACCGTATTTATCCTTGGCGTAGTTCGGTAAACATTCACATATGTAGCTGCCATCGGTATCTTGGCACATTGCATGAACACCACAAATACCAGGTTGGGTTGTACATTCATCAATATCTGCAAAATCCAAGTATGATTCTATAGAAATTCGGCTAAATGTTTAAATAGGAACAAAACCTTGACAATCCTATGGGTAGACGTGTATATTCATATCTGTTGCGTGAATGGTGACCCAATAGGTATTTCTTGATGAAAACCTTCATTGTAATACAGATGGGAATCTTTCATGAAAAATACATACTGTGAGGCTAGTTATGATTTCAGAATTCGATAAATGAACCATGATAACATCTCATCTCGAAATCATATTAATAGACAAAATGACATATTTAGAAATGGAAAATATTAAGATACATACTGATGCATTCTGGCACTGGTGGAACAAATTTACCATGTTGACATGTAGTTGCACCAGTACCATTCGTTGTCATAGCAGTAGTACAGATTATTTCCATAGCCATAGATAAACCATGTGGTACAAGTACTTCAATCTCAAGGTTAGCTTCATCATCAGTTGTCAGATATTTACATTCCTGACCATAATTTGCCTCTGAGAATATGAGTTCAAATATCGGCTTTTGTGACATGATCAATAAAGATTGGTACATTATTTGGCTTAAGCGGTAAGCTGATAATACATCTCATGATAGATTAAAATTGTTGTTATCTCCACTTACCATAGGTATTATTAGGTACCATGACTTGAACTTCACAGATGTTGAGGGCATCCGTTCCATCCACCAGTTGAACACTGACATAGCGACCATTAACATTCCCATTGCAATGAAAAGTCAAAGTTTCGTCATAGACTCTGTCTTCCCCAACCAACTCCCCACAACGGGTATTGTCACTGATATCCGCACTGTTTCCCACTCTCACCTCGGCATTTAGTAGTCGTGCACCTGCAGACAGGATAGCTCGGGTTTATAGATATAATGATATGTGATCAATTAATACATTTTGTGCATCTATATTTAAAAGAAATCCAATTGCAATAATCTAGTTAGAGCCCCAGGTTACAAACGATATTCTCGACTATAAATGTTGACATCCGAGCAATGAAGATTCTTTATTTTATTTAGATATTCTACTTTTAACAGAATTTATTCAATTTGGAACTCCTTATCATTTGATATTTCACTTGGCATTATAAACAAGCATTCGAAGATTTCAATACTCAGATTGCAAACCATGAGCTACTCGTGAATAAGTTTGATCTGGAAAATCCCTGTATCTGGGTGTCAGTCTGTCATTGTACATGGTGTTGTTTAATGTAATTGTAGTTGTTTCCATTCATCTGGCATTGTAACTATAGTATTTGTCAGTTGTCTTTTTATCTAGGTATATTTGATATGTGTTTTATGATATGTGTTTTATTGTCATATATATACTGATACATATATAATGAAATGTGCATTTGTTATGGGGTTCAGGTTTATAGGTGTTCGTTACCTTTGATCGCAACCTGACTTTTGTCAAAGGTACATAAATAAATTAATTAATTAATTAATTAATTAATTAATTAATTAATTAATTAATTAATTAATTAATCAATTAATTAATTAATTAATTATTAATACAATTTAGAAATATGAATCTATTCTGTCATATGTATTCTCATAAAACAGTAGAGATTGCGATCATGGTGCTACATACTAACACTATGACGTGAAATTATATTAGTTTTTGATAATGTATAATACTAGAAGACTGTTAAAAGGTAACGCTTGATGCAATTACATTCACTTACTACAATGTCTACAATCCTGACGATTTGTTACAATTACATCATGTACATCATATGACTTTCCTAGATCAACTTTCCACCAAGCATCCCGATCGAACATGGTATGAGAGCAGCTTTTTAAATAATGCGAACTTTCAGTATTTCCATCAATAGATCGGCTTGCATGGGCTTCACCATAGGTGCTACTTTGAGAAGCAGTCCCCACCAAAGCAATATTCTTATAATAAGAAGATTCTGTGTAAGAAATATAGATATAAATATATGTGAACTGAAGTGTTCCTGTGGATAGGTTTTCCACGAGAGGGCTGCATTTGAAAACACTGATAAATTGCCTTGTTAAAGTAGCCATATGGATGAGGATTGGGTATTTATTTTAAACTTTTAATATATAAAACTATTTAATTGTGGCTTTCTACTTGAAAAAATAATGTAAAACAACATTGACAAAGCCATTGTTTGTAACTCAATAAATTGCAAAAAGATAAAACATATGTAAATGTTTGTTAGTGTACGTAAAATAACAAACGTTTTACACATTTATTAATCTAAGTGTTATTAAGTGTTATTAAGTGTTATTAAGTGTTTCCGTGTTTCTAACAGGTCCCCGTTCGTCCTCGGTCTGATGTCGGCAGTTGTAGATAGCTTTGAATATGAAAATGTCGTCCCTTATCATCGAGAAGGTCTAGCTAACATACTTAATGCAGAGTGTACATAAATATAATTAAGGGTATACCCATGGGGGTATACGTCATTGACATATTTCAAACTGAACACCATGGCACTAGATGTTCCATCTTTGCCTGTAAATATGCAAGGATGTTTCACTTTCAAACAAATAACGTTAATATTATGTGAAGTTAACATACATTGAATTATATTATTATATAGTAGTTCAGAACCCGGAGCGTTGATTCTTTAGTCTGTCGCTATTTTAGCTGAATTACTTGACATCCAAGTTACAGTTTTACAGGAACCCATACTGATGACAAGTATGTGAATTAAAGTTATAGCCGTAATGGTCCCAACTCAAACTAAACGTGTTTCTCTGTTTAACGAGAATTGTCTCATAAATTAGGTGTATGTTAACCAACTAATTATAATTGGAGCGTTTCATTTAAGTTTTTTCCAATCGACGATATTTTAGTCACAGTATCTCCACTCTTTGTCTTTTAAGTAGTCCTTCAGTAGTCATTCAATATCCCTACTTTAAAAAATCTATACCGGTTTTAAACATCAGTAGCTGTCGTGTAAAGCTCAAGTTATGAATAAACGGCTTCCAGTTTAGAAGACCACTAATTCTTCTTAAAAACTAGTATGATAATTATTGCATGGAGACAATTGAAACCTAAACATACATCATAATATGCACATAGTACACGGAAATACCACAACTGTGTGTTCTGTTCTGCTCATATCATAAATACTACCATAAGACACACAGTGTATCTGAAGTCTAGAATATAATTAACTACAATGCATAAGGTTCTATCCGCTATGACCCCGCAATATCCATTATAAATAAAGGTAATACAAAAAGGATATGCTGATGAAAGCACGCGCCCACTGCAAGTCTCGCAACAGATAACTTTAGTTTGGTTTTGTATTTTTCGGAAAGTGTTCAAATATATTATTCGTGTTGTCATGGTATTGATTCAAATATTCATTCTCTCTCTCTCTCTCTCTCTCTCTCTCTCTCTCTCTCTCTCTCTCTCTCTCTCTCTCTCTCTCTCTCTCTCTCTCTCTCTCTCTCTCTCTCTCTCTCTCTCTCTCTCACATACATGTATTCTCCACAATCCCCATTGATGGCTATGACTAATTCATCTTCACATTATGCAATAATAAAAATAACATATATAAATATTAATTTTCAATCAATTATCAATTATTCATCAGATATTAAAAAATAAGAAAAGAATATGTCTCCAGTTTCAGAATAATATTATATTTGGTGACGACAACACAAACAGACCAAGTCATGTGACCTGACAAAATCAATATACAAGAAAAGGAGAAGGTACAGAAAGATATCTAGGAATAAAAAATGGTAAAGGTAACCACTCCTACCCACCTCCAGATATTCTCACGACCAGAATTAGCTGATAAAATAAAATGCAGTAGTATTGGCACATTTTTACGATACTCCATAAAGATTGTTAAATATTGTCGTTCCTCACTCCCAAGTACGAAGCTTCGTCCTTGCGTTCAGATAGCATAAGTGATATTGCTATACATACTGGGTTGTACCATTTTGACGAGGTGAAAAAAAATGATGTCCATCTTTGATTTAATTAGTTCATAGAATACTACGGTATAATGATAACACACTAAAATATGTTGGACTATTGATCTGTTTGGATGGTTTTTTGTCATTTTATCAAAACCTCTCTAAGATACATTTGAGTTATTGGCAATTTTTTATTTCATTACGATTTTTTGGAATACGAAAACAACAGTGCATACCTCTTCTCAATAAATGGAACATGCCAATATATATATACAAATTTATACATTTACATAATTATTCATGCATTCCTTCGCATTGAATTATATTGTTTATTCTGGGAGTTGTTTCAAGTACTAGATTGGAAATGAACTGATGGCATGCTGATGAATAAAGAATTCAAAACTCCATGCGAATGGAAGATGAGTCAGTCAGTCAGTCAGTCAGCCAGCTATTCAGTTAGTGAGTTAGTCAGTTTGCTAATTACAAAGGTTATAATGCACAACAAGTTGCACTTTTGATCATTGAATTTCTATCAGTCCTGGCAAACGATCTAACAAATTCAATAGTTATAGTTATGTATAGCTCTCCTGTATAACTCTGGGTTGTATTCCTAGAAGTATTGTAAGTTTCTTATTCTAGATCTTTGCCCCCACCCCATCCTTCCATCCCACAACAATAAACTACACTGAGGTAAACAAAGGTTGTGTTATTATTCAGAGCCAAACACTTCATTTTAATGATCTTGGTTATAATGCCTTTTAGTCTATTAAAGGTGATATAAATGAAGATTCTTACACTGATTATGGAATGGAGATAAAGCTGAAAGCTTAAAGAACAAAAACAGTCAAAATTTGGTGTACAAAAGAAACAAATCATCACTAATTCAGTGTTTGAACAATATTTTACATCATGAAATCAACACAACAGTAAACACTTTTGAAATAAAAGTAGGCTGCTAAAATGCCTAGAATACATGGAAGTATACATGATATCATTATTTGGAAATATTGTATCACAAGTCCGACCATAGAAATGAGGCAGTGAGGTAAAAATATGTAAAAGTATCTAAAATGTCATTTGTATAATGTTGTTAATCTGAAATCACTTTCATATATTACAGAGGCCATCTTGTTTCCAAACAAAAGTATTTAAAACATCTATTCTTCTAAAAAAATGTGGCACATCGCTCTTCATTTCCCTTTGATAAAGGACTAATTATCATTTCAGAAAAGGATAAAAATATAAACACAGTTCATAACATCACCTAAACTAAACCCGTTAACTAACGGAACATCAAAGCCCAACATGTAACAACCCGCCAACACTTACTTGTCCGCACCCAATAACTCACACAATAACAACCAACACCTCCACACATACAACACCTACCCACCGACACAGAAATAGTGATGGTATTTCTATTGTCTACACCCTATATATACAGCACACCGAGAGAGTAGGCCTCAGAATTGTCTGATGATCGCACTATGCGTGAAACTCCGAGTTACAACCAAGAAAGAGATCCAGTACTACCAAAACTATATATGTATATGTATATATATATATATATATATATATATATATATATATATATATATATATATATATATATATATATATATATATATATATATATATATATATAACTCGGTGAGTATCAATCTGCTAAGACAGTGCTCTATACCGCAGTGGCAGAGCGTAATAGTTTTACTATATATATATTAAACTATATATATATATATATATATATATATATATATATATATATAGTTTTATTACGCTCTGCCACTGCGGTATAGAGCACTGTCTTAGCAGATTGATACTCACCGAGTTATATAATTTTATTTATATATATATATATATATATATATATATATATATATATATATATATATATATATATATATATATATATATATATATATATATAGATGTCTTGAATTTCCGTCAGTCGTCTGAAGATCGCATTCAAGCGTGAAACTCTGAGTAGCGGCGCCGTACCATAACTTGTGTATTTTGTGTAAATACAGCTCTACTTCTCAGTATTGACTAGTTCTGTACATAAGCCATATTATGTGTCTTTATTGTCAGTTTACAATAATGTACAGCCAAACCGTCAACTAGCCGATAGCACGCGGCTGACATAACCTTTATATATAATTGCACCACGCATACGGTTGGAGGCTGTCAATAGACGTTGATGTAATAGCACTAGTAGAGTGGCACCTCAGACATCGAGGTTCGTTTTATCAAGTGATCACCACGTGCAGTGTTTACACTATCTGTATTACGTGGTGATTATATCTACATAACCAAGCCACTGCTATTACCATCTTGTGTAACCTACATGTACCACATGCAACAACAAATGTCTAACTGTTAGTTTGCTGATAGCTTGCTTTCCGTGGTAGTAGATATATTGCCGAGGGAAAAGTCACGAAACATTAACTATAATTATTTATTCCCATAGATATGAATTATAGTGGTGATTTATTCTCTATTTAAATGTGAACGTTAGAAAGGAATTTATAATGCACTGAATCTTCGTTTGAAATAGTATATTCCTTCCTCACACAATGTAGGCTGATGTAAGAGTAACTTTGCTTAGTTAATTGGAGGAATACCGTGAAACATGAGTGGAAAGTGTTGTGTTGTCATAGCAACAGGTGTTTGGGATGTCGCTGGAAGTCCTCCTCCCGATCGACGCTGAAGACAAAACTGGTGGGTGAAACGTTATATTGTTGGTGTCCCTTTTGATATCGAAGAATGCAAGCTGAGTTTGTACGTTCTTGGTCATCTTTGTTTTGCTGTAAAGGGTATTCGCAGTATTCTCCTTACTAATGTATGCTTATTAACCATCACTCGCAATTCACTGAACGAAAATTGGTATCAAAATATACCTTAACAACGATCCGATGACGTAATTTATTGTAAACCATGTATCCCCTGTATGTCAAGGAAATATATACTACGCAATCGCACGTTGTATGCCAAATGGGGATTGCAATGTCATGCAAGGTATGCATCGATTTATAATTTACTAGAAGTATTTTCACCCAAGTAAAACGTTTGACAACTCAGCCTGTGCCCCTTTAAGTATTGAAACTTCTATAAAATTACACTACCATATTTAGAATAAAAACGTTCTCCTTAGAAAGTAGTCAGATATGAGGGTTCAGAAACGAGTAGCATTTTCTGTAATCGATGGATAGTGACTATTAATAGACAAGCGTAACCGTGTTCACACCATTGTTGTATACAATGAAAATTGTAGAGTCATTGAAATATTACTAAGATGCCACTCAGAGAATGTTTGTTCAAGGGCTCGTGAATAATTTGTTAGTGTTCCTCATATTACAGGTAGAATGGTTAACAGTTGCAATACTGGTTGTTGCCACGCTACTCAATTTGATGGTAATGTATTTATGGATAGTGGTGGAAAATGATAGTCTTAGATTGAACTGGTATGTGCATTATATTATTGTTACCTCTCTTTTATGGCCATTATGATGTAAATTATCTGTATATTGCGTATTTACCCATAGCATACATATACAGTGTGTGTGTGTGTGTGTGTGTGTGTGTGTGTGTGTGTGTGTGTACATATACATATTACCATTATTGTATAAGTATAACCTACACGTAGAACAATCCTTTTAGATCCCGTTACTCAAGGCATGTAATTGTGGTTCAACCCCATGGTGGGCAAAGCGCAAACGGCGCATGTCAGTAGTAATCCATCACAAATTGACAGGCTGTCGTCATCGCTCATTACTATTTATTTGGTACAGCTGTTTCAGTTTTGACTTTGATATGCAAATGTCCAACCAGAACTCCACCTCCAGTCTATATAAACTAAAATCACTTGGGGACGTGACGATGTCATCATGTTTATATGAACGCCGTAGGGGAGAGCACAGCATTCTGTGAGAGAGTATCGGGATTAAATAGACTGAATAGTATGAAGATAACATAGTACAGACCGTCCATTAGGAACTAGACTAGCGAGAGACTAGTCTAAGAAAATAGTTTTGAGAAAACTAATCGAGCCTAGCCACTCGATTTCAAGAGTTTCAATTGGATATCAAACTGTGGTGACTGCAGTTGTTCAAATTAAGTAATACTACTTACAAATATTGTTGGTATCTTACAGGGGATTCTGGTATATCACGGGAAATTATTTTGATACATACAGTACATTTCTTGGAGTTTCTATATTGATGTTTATGTTGTCATGTATAATAACAGTAAGTAAAAGTTTCTTGTGTAATTTGTATATATATATATATATATATATATATATATATATATATATATATATATATATATTAAGAGAACGTGGAGAAAAATAACTTTTTATTGCAGATTTCATCTCTCATACGTTATCGTATCATGTGTACATGTAAAAAGCTTGATGAAACAATTCTATGAAAAAAATATTTGGGCACACTATGAAAAATAACATCTCGGCAACATATTTTGCGTTATGACTATGGCAATATACAACTCACAGTGCATGACATCACAAATCATCAAATCATGACAATATACAACTCACAGTACATGACATCACAAATTATCAAATCATGACAATTTGAAAACGGTGCAACGGAACGCGGCAACACAGCACAACACAATATTACATTACTTTAAAGTACATTACTGTGCATCCCCATTCACCAAACAATATATCAAGAAGACCCAGTGTATACCGTCGGAAAATAGCTTATACCAAACTTCGTCCATTCTCTTTACAGATTCTTGCTATTCTACATTTTATACTCAAGCAACAACTTTATATCGATTGGTTCTATAAGGTAGGCAAATCAGTAGATTGAGAGAGAGAGAGAGAGAGAGAGAGAGAGAGAGAGAGAGAGAGAGAGAGAGAGAGAGAGAGACAGACAGACAGACAGACAGACAGACAGACAGACAGACAGACAGACAGACAGACAGACAGACAGGCAGGCAGGCAGGCAGGCAGGCAGGCAGGCAGGCAGGCAGGCAGGCAGACAGACAGACAGACAGACAGACAGACAGACAGACAGACAGACAGACAGAGGGAGGGTAGGGCGGGAGGGAGACGGACGGACAGAGATATACATGGAATGACAAAAAACATGCATTCAGACAGACAGACAGACAGACAGACGGGCGGACGAACAGACAGAGAGACACACAGAGTATTACTAGCGAAATAACATTTTGGTTCATCTTCTTTCTTTTCAGATACTGATCTTTATCTCTCTTGTGTACGCATTAATACAGGTAGGACTGACCGGATACTTCTATCCCAATGCATGGCCTTACGTGCCTTTGTCAATGAAGGTAAACCCATCATACGACATAGCATACCCAGTCCTGCTTGCTGATGGAGTGAGTTTTCCCTTCCGTCTCCGAAATGAGCGAAACGCATGCACCGTCTGCAAGCAGGACTAAGCTTTACGTGGCTGATATCCGCTATACGAACAAGTTTTCATGTCTTCAGACGAACACAGGGTGGATCTCATATATTTTAAATTCCCCTTTGGCCCCACAAATACATAGTATGTTGATGGTCTGGTTGAACTTCCAGCACTGTTTAGATGTTTTATTTCGGGTGGATGAAACGGGCACTTTTGTTTTCAGTACAACCTGTCGTAAATGGTTTAATGTCTCAACATAAACAAGACAATTATTGGTATCGCGTTTCAATTATATCAATATCAGTAGTGCAAATTGGCCATTAGGTGAAATTATCCCACAGCCATCTATTAAAATCCTACCGGCCGAAGTATTACAGTGTAATTTCTGCCTCCAATTTGTGGAACAACATTATTAAATGCTGTTTTGAATAAAATTCAGTCGAAATTTGTCAACCTCGGCTACCCTCCTTTAATAAAACTGCTCCATCAATTACCAAAAACATCACTATGTATCCAACAGAAAGAATTCAATATTTGAGCTGTGAGGGCGCATTGTGTGTTTGTTATGGTTCTTTACTCCAACTGAGTCGCCATTAGGAAACGCCTGTGCAATATTTCTGCATAATTGAGGCATACAGTGTCTCTGGCATGTGAAGTGATGGTGAATGACTTCTACACCTTCTCCACCCAAGAAACCCAACCCCGTACCAGTCTACCTGATCTGTGGCATCACATGACACTCTAGCATATGCAATTTTGGAAATATAAGCCAAGTTTTATTTAGACCATTGTAAAATATGCTTGTGCCTGGTAACAAGACCATGCTAATACATGTAGCAACAGCCAAATACAGTTGTGCTATAACGCCATCACATATATATCGTTACAATAATACCTGCCCATACTTGAGTTTCTACCCCCTTAGTCATTGATTTCGACATACTCATTTTGTTTTAAATGAAACTCTTTGAAGACTACCTTCACTACATAACCCTCTAAATTGAGATAAATAAAGGTTCTCTTATTCATTAGCGCCAAACACTTCATTATATTGTCTTGGTGAAAATGCCTTATAGTCTATTATAGGTAATATAAGTGAAGATTATTACACTGATCATGACATGTAAATAAAAGCTGAATGCTTAAAGAGCAAACCCTCAAAATTTACAGAGCCAAATAATAGAAATTTACTCGTAATATCATACACCATGAACAGCATTTCAACACCTGTAGGTAAACGTAATTTTGTAGTTGTATACACGACAAATCAAAAATCAACGCCCTCAACAGCGATCACGGTGTCCTATGACAGTTGTTGAGCTGCTTATGGATAATGTCCACCATTGAAATGGCACTGTTTAACACGTACAGTATCTAATTATTGGTATTTTAACAAATGTCAGTGAATATATTGTGGTTGCCCAATCGAAAAATGATATTCCAGTTACAACTAGTACAGTTTGAACATAGAGATGGAGTCAAATACAGTATGTGCATTCGCTCTCCTTTTAAACTTGCAACTACACTACAGATAAAATTGACCACTAATTAGCAAACCTTTTATAAGTAATTGACCCACTTTAGTGAATATATCTTTGGTTATTTTATGATAAAAAAATATTATATATCCTGAGTAGTACTCCTTTGTTTTAAATTTCAGTATCGAATTTTAAATCTTATCTTCCTTACATCTACTGGCTGTCACCACTATCATGAGTGATATTATCTATAAATCCTACATCATCATTCTTTGGTTCAATTGTATAGTAGTGTACGTCATCATCTTCACTCTTCTTAGATTCACTTGACACGTCAATTTCATCAGCTGGTTCATACACAATATCATCAGTGAACCCAATTGGCTTAAAATATAGTGTTGTATGATTTGGGTCAATGACGCGATCTGTACTGTAAGATCCGTCGGACGTCAGGGTTGCAGGCCCAGCTGCATGACCAAGCAATTCATAATCTCGCGATGGAGTGTGTCTCTTGTTCCATGCTCCATGTCCTCTCATGTTACCCTGCTCGCTGTCATTGTCAAAGTTGTCTCCTGGCTCATACACGTCGTTAATGACCACTGCACTGTCAGTGTCCTTGTTTGGCTGGTCGACATTCTTTCGTAAGCCACTCGAGTCATGCTGTGGATTTGCTGATCCGGAAACAACATCTGCTTTGACCATTTGCTCGTTTACTTGCTTGTTTGCCTGGCGACCAGGAGGTTTTTTCTGTACGGCCGCATACAAATGCTGGACATCTATGTTACTTTCCTGGACTTTATTGTCATTTTCGCTATCTTCATCTTCACTAATATCATTCACAATGGTGTCTCCTCTAGTCTGCCCGCATACCTGTTTGTTCCCTTCTATAGTTAAATCATATGCTGGATTATTGTACTGATCCCTCTTTGGTCCTACGACAGCAACAGGTCGATCAGAAATCCCTTCAAATGCAGGGTTGATAGTTACATATATAGGCGTGGTGCTTGTGATATTCTTGGAATTACTGAGGTCCATGTTATCATTTCTCTCTACTGTCCAGTCTGTTATGTCATGTCCATCACTTGTTTTATTAGTTTGCCTTGTCTTCTCTCTTCTTCTCATGATATACAACAATGAAACATACAGAGATAATTAATTTAGCGTAGTAAACTGCAGATCTGTGAAAGACAACATGTTATATATATAACGTTTACACTGGTGAACCTATAGTTCTTTCTTTTTTCTGAACACACATTTTATGCAAAACATCAGTGAAACGCAATGTATTCTCAAACTTCAATGATTACTACTTGCTATTTAATTTGTATCTAGCTGGCAGAATTTGCTCTTTCTTTCCATACTTTTGTGGAGCAGGGGGTGTGTGATGTCAATACCAATCGCAGCTACAGGATCTTAACTATTCAAGAGTACTAGTTAATATTGTTATTTGGATTCATTATATTACATACCTTCTGCACATGACGAAATATACAATAACGCTAACCACAGCAAGAACCATCAGTATTAAACAACCAATGATAACAATGATGTCTGGAAAATACATGATGAAGATTGTGTATTGAAGAGGGGTATTAATTTTAATAAACTAGCAACAGCTGTATTAGCAGTCGCTCTCATGGAAATAACTGTAATGATTCAAGTCATTGTTGTCATTTTTGTTCTTGCTGTTTTGTTGTTGTTGTTGTTGTTCATGTTCTTGTTCTTGTTCTTGTTGTTGTTGTTGTTGTTGTTTTGTTGTTGTTATTGTTGTTGTTCTTGTAAACGGAATTACTGCACTAGTAAGAGCGACATTCGCAGCAGTAGCTGAAGTCATAGTAAGTGGTAGAATGACGGAGCTGTTGCATTTTATTGGGAATACTTATAAGGATAATGCAACACAAATCATACTCACATATAGAGGAACTGATCCCAGATATTTCTGAAAGATAACAAATGACACATATCAATATACACCGGTTTATCCTTATCTTAGTTATTCTGATACTATTAATATTTACCTTTCTTCCTCAAAGAATTTTAGTTCTGTGTGTTCCTTAGTGGTTTATTTATGTTTTACCGTGGACAGCAACTGTTTATCGTTTTCATGATATATTATTCACTAAATGCACTTCTACTCTCTGATTCTTTATTGATGATCTTGACGTTAAGATAAACTATTACAAGATTGCTGATTACCTATACACTCTGGTTGCGCACTCCATTCACCATTAGATTGACATAGTATAATAACGTCGACGTTGCCATCCAACAATTCATATCCTTCGTGGCAATCATAGCACACTGTACTGTTAAAAGTATATGAGTCACCACTTTTCTCGGCATTATCAACATCACCTGGGTCACCACAGTCTACAACTGAAAATTCGGAGTACAATAGGTACTTAATGTAACACAGTGCCCATTGTTTTGATACACAAATATTCAGCCGGTATTTTGGTTGTTGAACGTTAGCCGTGTTTTGGTGCCCAAATAAGAATTAAAAAGAGATGAGGAATAGATGAACTTATTAAGTACTGCGAGGTAAAATATTTCCTTCAAAACCAGAAACGCATAGTGATAACGATGCATAACTGAGTTTAAAGCTAACACCTGTAATTTTGAAACCATGCGGATTACTAAGTTACGTATATAGTTTGTGAACCTAGAGGTATTTTTAGTCCGCACAAACGTACGTGCGACTAATGTATTTTCAGAAATCCTCAACTACAGTTACTCTAATGACACTCGTCTACAGCAGCACTACTAACTCACGTGAACAGACTGGTACTTCATCACTCCATTGACCATCTGATTGACACGTAATTGTCTGTGGTTCATTCAGCTCATAACCGTCATTACAGTGGAATGTGACGTCACAACCATAGCTGAAATCATCACCCTCTGCCTTACCATTATCTGGCTGACCAGGGTCACCACATACCACAACTACAAAAAACATGATCACCAAGAGATAGTTATGGTATTCACATTCTAATATTTTGCAAATACATAAAATGCTATGATTATCAAATAAACATTAATTTGATATCACAAACGTTATCATTTTTTTAAAGAAATACAACACGATTAAAATGCTGGAACATATCACCATCCTGTCCACCCACCCCGAACCCCACCCCACCCCAACCAACCCCCACCCCCAACCGCCGTATATAAGAATATAAGTAATAAGAATATGAAAATTTTCCATCAATTACTCCGTGTATAGTTTGGTGTCTGGTGGTGAAGGTGAAAATCGATTGAGTAGGCTAAGCTTCAAATTATAATTACAATTTGTCATATAATTCCTTACTTTGACATTTTGCAAGGCTATCTTCCCATTTCCCATCTTCTTGGCATGTACTGTTTGCACTATTAGTCGTTGGGTAGTAACCATGGTCACATTTCAGATATATTCCCTCGCCAGGTAAAAAGATACACTTTCCAGTGGGATAAGTAACACCGTTTTCAACATGTTCATAGTAGTAACATTTAGCTACAGCTTTAATATATGATAAGAGAATGCCATTGAAGCTGATCACATCGTCAGTTTCTGTACCTGTCATCATATTATTATAAAAATGAACAATATCTAGAAATTGAGAAGGATCCATAACAAAAAACGTGCTAATTTCTATTATAACACATCGATTTCATATCGCTTTCAGTGATATGCTTGGTATGGATTATTATACACATTTTGACTGATCATGAGAGCAACATCCCTGTCTGTTTCCTCAAGGGACTGCTGGTCACCCCAACACAGATTGTTTCCAGAGGGCGAAACCCAAGGGAAACAGTCTGTATTTGGGCAACTCCCAGACCCGATGGAAACTGACGTATGATATTGCAAGAGCATGACCAGTCATCTTGTTTTGTATCACACCACATCATTTCCCACAATGTATGCCATGCCTAAAAGTATACAGTACATGTAAACCATAGGGTTACCATGACGCCATATTAAAGGGGCACAAGCTGAGATTATATGTTTTTAGGAATGTAATTTTTTCTGCATATTTAAAGGTACTCACAGCATTCTACTTTCCTGTGTATACTTATCCATCACTTGCAACCTAATTTATAAACAATCTGATGACATAATTTATTATATGTGTATCAAAAAATGTACAGGAACTCCCTACTATGATATCAACAGAACACAAATTGTAATGTCATAGAACGCATGCATCCTCATGAACATTACATTGGAATAGTTTTATCGAAGTATTTCCACCAAATAAGCGAAAAAAAGCCTCAGCTTGTGCCACTTTAATGCGCTGTCTTCTGTGAAAAAATGTATGTATGCGCACGTGATGTCATCCTTTTGTCAATTCTAGTGATAAATATTTGAGCAGTAAACGTCACTTACGTTGAACAGTGCAGACGTTCTACATACCACGTGCCCATGTATTGACAAATCACAACATGTGAAATGGATTAGGTGTGTTACAATGATCAATGGTGACCACAATTTGCATACAGGAGGCACTAGTCTATTTTCCCTAGAGGAATATTCATATTGCACGGAAGTCTTATAGAGGACTTGCTTGCCTTTGCCTTTAGACAAAATATGTGACTGTCTGCCAACCTGCACGCACGTACAAACACAGACAGACAAACGCACGAATGCACACACACACACACACACACACACACACACACACAGATATATATATATATATATATATATATATATATATATATATATATATATATATATATATATATATATATATATATATATATATGAAATATTGCTAGTTACCATAAAAATATGCCTTGAATGACCCATTAACAGTATCTGAATCAAAGCTAGATGACAGATAAACAACAACTTCGTTCCTCGATGAATATGGTACATCAGGCAAACCACAAGTACAGTTCCAATAATAAGTTCCAAGTGATGATACGTTATCTTCATGATCAGATTCACTGACCTGAACATAGTCATTTATTCTCAACATAAATTCTTCAAAGATAATTTTTACCACGTAATCGTCTTCAACACTTACAAACCACCGATAGCAAATGTCACTTGGATATGGATAGGGGTAGAATGGCGATAAAATAGTTCCATTTTGGCCTGACATTTCTTCTTTGGAACCTTTAAGATGTGCTGTAAAAAAAATCAATGAACTTAATGACATAGTTTGTATCACACTAACTTTTTTACGTTTCATGTTAGCTGCCATTACCATTCTATACAGATATATAAAGGCATAACACATATATTAATTCTGAAGTATACTTTACGTGTAATACATACATCCAATCAAAGGAAAAATCAAATTTATTTCTGCCTGTAATATATTTGTATCGTATTGATTACTGCTATCAACTTAAATATAATCTTCGGTCATCAAGCACCTCAGTAACTTATTCAACTTTGAAATCTTATAAAGTACCCCACTGCACTTTCATGTGTTTGGGCATTTTGGGGGATATCACGCAGAGTTTGTGCGAAGAACATTCAGAAAATTACTTCATATAGAGTTACCACAATCCATTTTAAGATAAATGTATTGATGTAACTATGAGGCAAGTTGATGGCAGCAATCAATAAGTCTGACTTTACTTATTTATTTCCGTGTGGTTCAAATATTATGCAAAACCTATTCATTGATTTCCATACTTAAAGGGGAGGCCACTCCAGGAAATAAAGTAATATAAATGGCTTTCCGAGAGTCATTTCATGATTTCACATCACCTACTACTTGCGATTAAGTTAGTCTTGTGCCATTATAGGATATATTTGCTGTGGGCCACATTGCCTCAAGGGAGTCACCAAAAATGATTATTCGTGGTTAAATAATTACTATTCATGAGATATGTTACACTGAAGGGAATAAGCACTTAGGAGTCATGAATATTCATTGGTCAACCATGAATACTCAATTCTGCTTACTGTAATGAAGCAATGTTGAACACAGCAAAACCTATAATATTTAGTTCAGTTTTTTGTTATAAAATGACCGAGTCGTAGGATAAAAACTGTCTTAGTATCTAGTAAAAGCGTTCCAAAACGCGAAATTCTACCAGCGTTACCAATGTTGTAACTAGTTCACTTTTGTAATATTTGTATGTTTTCCAATGTTTGTATCGTTAAAGTATATATTAATCTATACGATGGACTGAGGCCTATACTGGATTAAACTGAACTTGAACGTGAACGTTGTACATGCAATACAACTGTTAAAAAATCCCCGACCTAATACAGCTATTGCAGCTTCTATAAATTTTCTTTATCTTGTCTAATGTCAGTGAAAATCACAACCCATGACCAACCGCGCGTATAATTTCCCATGTCTCTTAATAAAGACTGATCATGTCCATATCCGGGTCAACTTTCTCTGCTAGCTGTTTGAAACTTTATTTCCTAAATACATATACAAGGGGGGAAGCTATAGCAATATATCCAACACAGTCAATGAATTACATCAATATCCATACCGAAGTAGACAACATTAATCTAATTGTTCAAGTTTTTATTTGCCCGATGCACGTACTAAGCATTGTGCTCTCCGCTGTATTATACGCCCCATTTTCAACATTTCGCTAGTTATAGTAATAAGTGAGAGAATAGACCTTTTTTTTTTATTAATTGGACTGTTATAAATTCAGATCATATCTCAGGATACCACATGCCCCATCAACGTGTTGCTCATCGTACACCTACAAACGAAACAACAAAGTCGCAAACTACAATAAAACAGACCAACTATTCACCTATATTTAATAAAACGTCTTCTATATGATAAATGCACGTTTTAACTAAAAATTAATGATACAAATGCTACAAAGTTAAAAAGTTTAAAGTGGCCATACGAATGCGGATTGGGTATTTATTTTGGATTGTTTTAATTTATAAAACAATTTTATCACGGTTTCCTAATTGAAAAAATCCATGGGAAACAACATTCACCAAGTCTATCTCACCTCAGAGCAAAAAGCTAAAAAATGCGTAAAAAGTTATTGTACATACAATAACAAACATTGTACACATATATCAATCATTTTCAATTTATTGAGTTACAAAGTCATGATAAAATTATTTTACGAACTAAAATTCCAAAATAGATACCAAATCCTCATCCATATGGCCACTATAAAAGTGACAATGAAAATAAGAATGTGCTTACCTTCCCAGTGTAAAGCAAATACATGTGGGTTTAAATGGTCTCCGTTGACGTTGCCACCATAATAAAAATAAACGTCCATCCTATGCGATGTTGTATCAGGTATTTGACAATGAATATCAATGCAGTGGGTTGTGATTTTAGCATCGACGTCGGTGATATTAACGTAATCATCACTGCTTTTCAAGTTAAACCGTTCAAATCTGCTCTGAATGAAACTTCCACTTGGACCATAAACATTCCAATAGCAAAAATACTCTCCTTCTGGATATGGGCCAGGAACATTTGGCGAGAGGATTACTCCCTTTTCGCCTTTAATAATTCTATCTCCGCGACAATCACCATGGAAAGCTATAAGACAAGAAGCAACAGGTGGGTTGACAATATAGACTGGTTCTCCACACAATCCTATTTCTTCTTATATAAATATACTATGTGTGCCAAGTGCGAATGAGCATTTCCATACTGGTACAAGTATAGAGAGCACAAGTTCAAATACAATCGAACATGTTTTTGTCGCAGTATTTCTTAAATGGAAATGTTACATTTCAATTGTTTAGCCTGTCATAGAACACCGTATTTTATATCCTACTGGCATCTATATAGAGAGCAAAACAAAACATGATGTATAATCAAACTGCAATCCATGCGAAAGGGGTTGTGTAAAACTGTGAATGCAAATGTTATTGAAATCAGTGTTTTTGATGTTTAAAATTGAGTTTGAGATAGTTGAATTCAAAGCGAAAGGCAGTACATCGTCAATGTTTACATTCCTTATAAACTAATGTGATTATTCCTACATTATTTTCGTTGTACAAACTCAAACTATTCTAACACAATTCAATTATATTCCTATATATAATATAGCAATCCATAGACGATTTCCAAACATTTGAGAAAATTAGCACATACGTACCCATGAATGTTAAGACGAACCTGTATGTTGAAATACTGATACCATCCCCAGTTGATTCAAATGTAACAATCATTACATTGGAAGACATTTCTATGACGTATAGCTTTGTTTGTTTAGTGAAAGACACCGATGTTTGAGTAAAGGGGTCCGTAATTGTTATTTGATCTTCATCATTTCGGAGATTAAATTCTGTGAAATTACTCCTGATGATGGTGTCCTCCGGGGTAGAGACATTCCAAATGCAATTTGTATTCTTTGGATAGGAATTAGGGTATCCTGGTGACTCTATCTCTCCTCTTGGTTGTTGTATATTGCAACCACAGTCACATAACGTTGCTGAAAAACGTAAGATCGGATTTACATGCTTTTATTGCATACACTGTGATCGCGTCCAGCCATATGATTTCGGACATTATTTTCATATCATTAGTTAGCCAACTGGAAATGTCAAATCAGTCGATCTGTCAATCATATTTACCTGCATGTATATGACACATGATCATTGATTGGAAACTAATAGAATGCTTCAGATCTAGATGACATCATCGTCGATTTGCCTGTCTGTAGTGTATTTCTTTGTGAGTACAACCTTCTGTCCCTATAAATATATTATATCATATCAACCTACATATCACATTCTCTCATTCCTTCAATGTCTCGTTAGCTCGCGCACGCGCGCGCACACACACACACACACACGCACACAAATACAAATACAAATACAAATACATTTGGAATATGTATGTCTACTTCTTTCTGTCATCTACTGCCTTTGTTCCTGCCTCTGACTGTTTTTCTGTCTCTCTGCCTTTACCCATGGCACCTGACTGTTTCTGTATGTCTGTCCCTCCCTCCCTATATCCCACTCTTCCCCTCCCCTCCTGTCTGTCTGTCTGTCTCTCTCTCTCTCTTTCTCTCTCTCTCTCTCACTCTCTCTCTCTCTCTCTGAAAAGTACTCAACACTATCAATGGTTTTTCTTTTTATATTATACATCACCACTGCACTACTAGTAATAGGTTAAAGAAAAAAGACTAATCACATGTCAAATGTTTATCACAAACAAGCACGGACTCGTTAAAGCGGGTGTTCGCCGTGGTTGTGATTGAAACCATAATTTCAAACATATTTCAATCAAGAAGGCTGACTAGTTTTGCATTCTACTTACCTTGACTTATAACAGCTTGACTGAAAAGAGCCGTCAATAGAACGAAGTACATCGCAGCCATTGTGTTGCCGAAATTGTCACACATACAGAATAGCATGACATGCCTATTTTATCCACTTCCCGTTTTAAAGTTGCAAGATAGTTCGATATCTGACCTTTGACAGTTTGTATCTAGTCTAGCCGTTTTGATTTATTTTGCCATAATATGGGGACACAGTATTGTTGCATTTATACCCACAGACACTGGTAATTAGTCAGAAAGTGTGAGTAAATATCGGTAAATGTTGGTTAATAAGACATGTACACTGTAGTTTTTGTTTACTGATGTCTATTACAACAACCAGCAATGTATTTTTTCACAACGCTGTTGAGTTTTATTCACCTGCTGACTACGCTCGTCATAGGCTACGTGCTAACCAGTACCCTTATGACGTCATATAATCCCGTGGTCTAGGTGGGACCGGAAATACCCGAAAACTTTCGAAGTAAATCCGAAGGGAACTGACTGAAAAAAAGGTCATTTTAAGGTGTTTGCAGACGCTTTTTTAAAGTTTTAAAACCAGTATACATTTTACAAACATGTCGTCTAGCAAAATACCAATAGTGAATGTGAGCATTTTGAATCACCTTTAACGACACAACTATGGTACTCAACATTACAAACTTTATCAGTTCGAGGTACGTGTAAATGATAAAGGTAAACATGTACTTAGACATAACAGATATTGCAAGGTTTAGTCAAGTATTTACTTACTAAATCAAACTATAAGAGTGTACGGCCCCATTTCCGTTAGTTAAAATAATTTTGGACCTCGAATGACGATAATGAAAATGATTTTAAAAATGTCGTCGTCGTCGTCGTTGTTGTTGTTGTTGTTGTTGTTGTTGTTGTTGTTGTTGTTGTTGTTGTTGTTGATTTGACATAAAATATACTCTATAAAGTTCCTTCAAAATAAAGGTAAGCCTACATGGTAACAATCGGAGATATTTTTCCTTCCGTAAGGAAGGAGATGTATTAGGGGTTGAAATTGGTGTGTCTGTGTGTGTATGTATGTGTGTGTGTGTGTCTGTATCACCATTTTCGAGTCTGCATGTAACAAACGTGTACTGTACGGACAGGTACTTTGCTAGAAATGCTGTACACCCCTACCTACGCCATCTCACATTCTGAATATTAGAAATTACTAATATTTAAATAACATAACATAAGTGTCTGTGTCCACTTTTTTACAGTCACCAAGCCACTGCCATTACATGTTCCAAATCAGAAAAACCAACAGCTTACATAAATTTTATAACAGGTAGGACATGCTTTTGACTATTTTGTAAGCAAGATTATCAATTTTTGGCCTACCATGTACTCTTTGTAATTTTTATGCACATTATGTTGTGGTGATTACATATACCATTGCACTGCCATCCCCGATGTACTTCTTTCCCATATCTGAAATCGTGAACTCATATTCATAACTGGTAAAATATGCTCAAATTAACTTTAAACAATAATTTTTATGTACAACACTTAATTTTTTTCTTCATGTTTCGTCATCTTCAAATGAGTGTACCTCAACTCTGATGCACTCTCAACCATCATGATCGAATCTCCTTTCATTTGTAACTTCATAGTGCAATACACGACCAACTTTCACTGTACGTTATTTTTCTACATTGTCACCAATCTTTGGCAAACAATATCATATCAATCAAAATTTTGTTTTTAACTGAAAAATCTGATAACGCCATTTATTATCTTTGAAAGCTGAGTTTCCATAACTATATGTAATTACACAGATAGGTCATTGTGCCCTAAAGGTTCAGTGACCAAAATCAATCAAATAAATATACATACATACATACATACATACATACATACATACATACATACATACATACATACATACATGCTTGCATGCATGCATACATGCGCGCGTACGCACGTACGCACACATACACACACGCACACATACATACATACATACATACATACATACATACACACACACACACACATACATACATACATACATACATACATACATACATACATACATACATACATACATACATACATGCTTGCATGCATGCATACATGCGCGCGTACGCACGTACGCACACGCACACATACACACACACACATACATACATACATACATACATACACACACACACACATACACATACATACATACATACATACATACATACATACATACATACATACATACATACATACATACATACATACATACATACATACATACATACATTCAAAATGATGCACACATATATGCAATTTAGTTTGATTGGAAATTCGTTGGATGTCGAATTCTTACAACTTTCATATAATTGTTTCAAAATTCAGTTTAAATCTGGTTGTACAATATAATAATCATATATAAACAAATATATACAAATCAGATGTTTAAATAATGATGAAAACCTGTATGATAACATGTTAAGCTTAATATTCTTCCCGCGGAGAGTACTCATGTGTGAAGTTGGCCGTCTGAAAATATTTCATCAATCCTCTTCTTTTGTTTTGAAAATGACGCAATCTAGCTGACTCTGTTCTTTTGCCAATCATTTCAATTTTGCTGACATCGACATCATGTTTGCGCAGAATCGTAATCACAAGTCTATTTCTGACCTATGGCCTACAATGCCGAATTGTTATATTTTGTTCCCTTAATTCCAAAATGCGATATTTTTGAATGGTATCCGTTGTATTGAAATACCGGTCTCAAATATTTGACATGGCTACTAAGCTACTTTGAACATGTGCACTCTGTTATTTAGTTATTTTAATTTGCCAATATTTGCACATTCAAATGCAAAGTTGGTGTAGGCACTTGAATGAGTCACTGCGTATTACACCTACAAAGTTATATGATTCAGTCACAAACAAAGTGGTTTGCATATGTCTCACACAACATGTAACCTTTGTACCAGGTTTGGTTGAAATCACTTGGTGCATGCTAGAGATAGAAGGATAAACACAAAAACAACAAATATAGCCGCCATTCGGCCATATCTGATCCAGCCGCAAAACACAGTGATGTGCATATGTCTCACATAGCATGTTACCTTTGTGCCAGGTTTGGTTGAAATCGGATTTCACATATACATAATAGCATGGTTATTATGGCATATTATTCGATTACAAACTTTATCAGTTGAAGCTACAATAAATGATAACATGTACTTCCACATAAACAGATATCGCAAGGTTTAGATAAGTATTTACTTTGTAATTGTAATTGTAAATCTAACCGGCTGTACGAGCGTACGACACCATTTCCGTGATTTGAAAATGACTTTATTTTGGACACCGAAACAGGATAATATTGAAAAACATGTTGGTGGTCGTTGTGGTGGTGGTGTTGTCATTGTTGTTGCTGCTGCTGTTGTTGTTGTTGTTGTTGTTGTTGTTGTTGTTGTTGTTGTTGTTGTTGTTGTTGTAAACGTGAATGTGATCTATAAAGCTCTTATAAAATAAAGGTAAGCTTTCTTGATAATCGAAGGTAAAATTTGAAAAATATTTTTTTTTTTAAATAATGATGAAAATGAATGTGATAGCATTTAGTATTCGTCACCCAGAGAGTTCTCAGCTGTGAAGTTGGCCGGCTGAAAACATTTCATATATCTTTTGGAAATGACCCAACCTATGCAGCTGACTAAACCAAAAGTGGTAGACAGTGATTAACAGAGAGTACGTATTGAATATATAAATAGGTATTGAAACCTTATGCTCATTTGGAGAAGGTAAATAAGCAAACTGTATGTTCATTACACAATTGACTTTGGGTCCTTTTCTCTGGTAACTATACACGATCACGATCACGATGAACGTGGGAAAATCCTGGTCGTGGATATGAAGAGTCCAGACGTGTATAAAGACCGTATCTATAATTATGTATACTGAAAACTTTTTTTCATATTTTGACATCGGACAATAAGGACAAAAACTACTGAAGACCTCAGGATTATCCACACAGATATGATCATGTCTACAATTGTAATTATGTGGTCACAGAGACACTAATGAATAGCTCGATGAGTGTACCCCCCCCCCCACCCACCCCGTGAGCTATTCTATAAAAAGAATTGACCTGTTGGCCTAATTTCCCGTTGCAATATTTGTTATCTCCAAACACGCACGTATCAATGCGGCTTATGGTTGTCATGGTACTGTGTTATGTTTATTTATTTAGGCTCACAAGCTTATCATATTCTCGTATCTTACAAAGAGAACACAACGTGTTGATAGAACAATTTATTTGAAAGAAATCGATTTAAACTATACAGACTGCCATTTCCTCATAACATGTCCATAAATCTTATCATGCCATTTCTTTCTACGAGTACAGTCACGGTATTTAAAATCCTAAATCCGCAAATATCAGATCACGTTAACGTTGTTTCACAGTTGTTCGCTCACTATCGGTGTTTTGTAGACGAAGTAGTCAATACCAATGCCAATGTCAATGCCAATTCAAAATCATGTTTACCAACATCAACAGCAGCAGAAATTTATATCTATTCTTTTGTTGGAACAATTATACTTCACAAATTTAGTCTTAGTGAAATGGTCATAATTTCTTCGTGATCGTCATCGTGTATTACGTATTAAATTACTTTATCATATTATACTACGTCATGTATTTCTTCCTCGGTCTGCAGTTTTAAGAGCGCCCTCTATAGGAAATTATTTACATACAATTGAAACTAATGGGGGGGGGGCACTGTAAGCCGGTGTGTATGTGCCTGTGTGTCTCTGTCTGCGTGTATTCCAAGTGAGGTTTAATTTACCGTAACATTTGTCATCATTTCAGGTTTATCATACCACTAAGTAACATCTCGCTGATGACACAACAAACTGCACTCGACTGTGCAAAATGTCATATCAAATCAAATACGCAATAAACAATCATAAGCATTCTATGACATTCACATGACAACTCACGTTTTACATAAATACATTTTTTTTATTTCATGTACACCTGATATGAATGCTATAAACAAGTGTAGCACATAGAGAAAGTGTTTTACTTCAGTGTTACCCCCTGTACATCTATTTCTCACACTGTCTCTCTTTACTACTGTAAAGAGAATCATGAATAAAGAAATATGTTTACTCTGTACACGTTTATCTGACTCCATCCAGAACCTTGGAGTTATTCGATCACAATTAATTAATATACGACGCAGTCAATCGACTGGAACCACAATTGGAAAGATGCTCTGTATATATACACTTTGGTAGTAACTCCTCTGAAGTTCTGAGAGCCACGACTATTCTATTCATGCATTTCCTTGGGATGGTCACCAGAACAGTTTGGCGAGATAATAAAATCCCCGTTCATACACGTACACCACTGCTTATGCCCCACACATGTGAAATGGAAGTTTCTCACTAATACTACATACTAACAACAAAACGGTTTATCCCATTCTCATCACTTTCAGTTTTATTTAGTGGAGCGATTTCCCCGGAGGTCATTATGCATGTATTTGTGAACCAATATAAAGGTCTGTCAGAATTAAATACATACTTCAAACAGTACTTGTCATTCACGAACGAGTATGTTAAAAAGTTACGACATGTCCGATTAATAATCATGAAAACCCTCAGCTTTTATAAATTCAGTTGCCGATTCGAAAATATTCTCGTACATTCACTATTGAAAAAATATGTTTTAGTAAATTAACATCAGGATGTGTTATGTATATGACATAAATTTAAATATAATGTATAACTCATGGGAACTTATAGTTACGTAGCCGCTTGGAGTGACCACTGGTTTGACGAATTTTGTACTACAAATACGCACACACCAACCGTACATGCGGTAGCCTTTTGTTTCCGGATGTCAACGAAATATGCTGATATTGTAAAATTATCGGAAGTCCTTTCAGTTTTTTGTTCAGACCATGCACTAGTTGATGACCTTGCATATCAGTACACCGATTACGTTTAGTAACACTTGCCGTGATCCCCAGTGGAATAGCGAGAAATCAACGGAAACATCGTGTGTGACACCGGTAACGTTACCTACGTACACAGTACTGCGCTGCATGTAGTTAAAGTCGAATCAGTGGCGTTGAGTTTATCAGACATTCGATCGATTCCAACCCGATATAGAGCGATCAAATTGGTGAAAAACATGGATGATGAGGTATTCGGACAGGGCGATAAATCTGGTAAATCGTCGGATGGCAGTAAACTCACATGGGTGGTAAGTATGGCGTAATTATCAATTTAATTTTCTATGCTTTTGTTTCGAAATATTGCCCTATGACCTTAACAATAGTCTCGTGAAATCGCTTTGTAAAATCGCGGCTCCGGGATTATGTAAACTAGCCACGTGACTGAAATTCAGCTATTTTATTGGTCAAATTAAAGGCGGGTGACTTCGTAATTTTTCCAGTATCTTCCCGTGAAGTCCTCTAACTTTGAAGTCCAGGTTTTAACCGCGACTGGATTTTAAAGTGCAACGGGTGTTCATTTAAAACGTTCAAATTGAAGGATATTTCGTCAAATGCAAGATGACGACCCCGTTGAAGGTAACATTGTTCGTATTTTTGTTTACCATCGTCAGTCGGGAATCTCATCACTGCATCTCTGACTTCGCCATTTTCAGGAATTTGAATTTCAAAGGTTAACTGTTCCTCGCCTTTTGAAATTTTGGAAAGTAACACTGTCAAATGTGTTTGAAATGGCCATTTGTATAAGGATTGGGTATTTATTTGGGATTTTTAATTTATAAAACAATTTTATCATATCTTCATATTTGAAAACTCCATGTGCAAACAGTGAAACAACATTGACCAAGTCTGCAAGTCCTTGTTTGTAACTCAAAAATTTGTAACTTTTTGTACGTACAGTTACAAACAAGGATTTGGCATATGTTTTCTCTCGGAAGGGATTCACTCTGCAGTGATGGGTTACTTGGTCAATATTCCACCAACTTACATGCACGTGATTTGGCACTGGGTCGATCACCAGCACCTCGGCACCTGTAAATTGTAAACAAACATGTTTGTTTTCATTAATTGTACTTTGTTTGTGTTGAGCGATATAGTTCGACTTCTGCGAATTTTGTAAATGGATGAAAACAATCTACAATTATTGCATTTTTTTGAAAAGTTTTCAAATCGTTTAGTTTACAAAGCCACGTGAGAATAATTTCTTGACATTTTTGAATACTGTAACCGTTTTTGTTGCAATTTTTTTTGAAATTGCAATTATGTAGCATTTGTTGGCCAGCAGATAGGAAAATTTATACTAAGGCTAGACTGACTTGGCCAATCAGATGTCTTGATTTTGGTTGGTTATATGTTGCTATATAAACCCACTCTTTCTTAGGGGCATGACCTATATTATGCTCAGCACTCAATTTGCATGTGGCTCATAACCTTCCTGAACTCGTTGACTATCTATTACTTATATACTGTCATGCATGATGGTATCACTTATAATTCTGACAATGAACATAATTCAAGATTGCTAATGAGATGACGTCAACTTGTACCATAGTTAACTACAGTTTTTGCAAACCTTGATAGAAAATGAAGCGTGAACAAAAAATGTTCAGAAAAAAAATACAATTGGAAAAAATAATGTTATAGCAAGAACAAATCAAGGCTACTATTATTGCAGCTAGTACTAGTACAGTCCTCTCAGCACAAACTCATTGCCTTTGTACTTACATAATTATGTAGTTCCATAACTTTGTGTATACATGATGTAGCATGTCATCTGTCAAAACCATCTCAGAATGTTGACACTTTTTTTTCTCAAAAAAACTAATTTTAGACCCTGTTTGATAACATGAACAAAAAAGCTGAGGCCAAAGAAGCAAAGGCTGCAGCTGAACATGGCAAAGATGTACAGAAGCCAAAAAAAGGCAAAAGGATGTCGGTTGAAAGGATCTATCAGAAGAAAACCCAACTGGAGCATATTTTACTGCGTCCAGATACATACATTGGTTCAGTAGAACCTGTTACTCAGGTAAGAAACAAAATGCTGTGTTATCACTTTTCAAGTATCCAAGTTTTTCTTGACTTTCTCTCTGAAAGAAATTGCTTCCACCAGTTGTTCAGTAAAAAGTGTTATGTAGTTATGAGTGTTTTGACGAGGTTTAAAGACCTCTGGAACAGAACTCTGAAGTATTAAGACAGATTTTCTTGAAATGAATGACACTGAGAAACACGGTAGAATACATGAAGAAACAAAACTATGTTTGTGAGTGCCTACCTGATCACAAATGAAAATCATATGTTATATATATATATATAGTATAATAAAAAGGAGCCACCAGATTTCTCCCTTCCTGGTCTGTAACAAGTACTGAAGTTACCGAGTCTCTCAACTCTCAGGAATAGGCTCTTGACATAAGACAGTTTACTATATACATGTACTACCACAAAGTGGCACCATACCATATTGATTTTTTCAGACTATGTGGGTGTATGACAAAGATGCAGGTGAAAATGGAGGACTTGTACACAGAGAAATTACATTTGTTCCTGGATTGTACAAGATTTTTGATGAAATTTTAGGTAAGTGTGAACTTGAAGTGTTTGCTAAGTTGATTTTTGTCAGTGTTTCTACCAGTTTTTTTTTTTTTCTGATGAGATGCATGATGGCAGTTGTCAGACACAGCTAATATTATCACATCAATAATCATCATTAAGTCTGGAGGTTTTGTGGAAATACTTCCATCATGATCTAGCTTGTTTTGAACTGTAAGAAGAACCAGTCAACAAGCTGTGTAGTTTGTTTATGAAGCCATTCTTACCTGTAACCCTTTGGGGAGGGGGGAGGGGCGATTTTTCAGTAACATTACAATTAACAGTTCTGTATATTAATATTCTTGTTTATGTAATTCTCATGTCGACCATATCAATGTTATTTCAATTTTCAGTGAATGCAGCTGATAATAAACAAAGAGATCCCAAGATGGACTGTATCAAAATTACTATTGATCCGTAAGTTCAATGCAATCTTCTATTTGTTAATTTGTAGTGAGTATATGAAATAAATTTTACTCTGCAAAGTCCCATTCCTAGTTTGTACCATGGCACTGACTTCATCCCAAGATTTTTTGCAGTTACGTCCATGACAATTTATGCACTTCCTTGAATAGAGAATGCTGACATCTTTCAGTTGAGTGAATGAATGAGTGAAATTTATTTCACCAGATAACAAAATGAATATCAAAGAAACATATGATACAAAATGCTGTAATAGTTGGGTGGCAGTCAAGCAAACATAGTACAAATGACAATTTCACAGACTAACAGAGTAAGTACAACCACAGAATGTTCAAATTACAAGCCATAACACTAAAGTAAGCATTTTCTGTATGTACTACCACAATCATTTATAGCATCCATATCAAGTACAAACCATAACACCAAAGTAAAGTTTTTTCTGTATGTATCACAATCATTTATATCATCCATATCAAGTGTAAAAGTATACTGCTTCATTTGCTAATTGACCACATTAGAAAGGCCACATGCCAAACTTGTAAATAAACTAATTGAAACAGTGTACTTTCACACTTGATATGAATGCTAGGAATAAGTGTAGCACATAGAGAAAGTGCTTTACTTCAGTGTTGCTAGTTGTAATATGAATGCTATAACAAGTGTAGCACATAGAGAAAGTGCTTTACTTCAGTGTTGCTAGTTGTAATATGAATGCTATAAACAAGTGTAGAACATAGAGAAAGTGCTTTACTTCAGTGTTGCTAGTTGTAATAACCAATCTCATCACAGCCTACAAAGAAATTGTGTATGGACCAAGGTACAAGCTTGAATGAAAGACATCTACCTTTCAGTAAATATGGGATTGACATGAATCAGGAGATTGTTTGCATCGATCAAAAACAAGCAATAACTCAAAATGTTTGTGCATATACCTTTTTTTTACAGTGAGAATAACATGATCAGTGTCTGGAACAATGGCAAAGGTATTCCAGTCATTATACATCAAGTGGAGAAAATATACGTCCCTACTTTAATCTTCGGACATCTGTTGACATCCAGTAACTACAACGATGAAGAACGCAAAGTTACAGGTAACTAACGTAATAATAATTTATTCCCAACAATATATAGTAATTACAAGTATTACATTTACTAGTCAGGCATTACTCTGACTTGATCACAACAGTTGAACACTAAGAGTCAGCTCAGAATCTGCAAGTTGCTGGTTTAAGCCTGGCTGCTTGCATTTGTTTCTGAAGGATGCTAAAGTCCTTTGGCACGATTTGAACCACAATTGCTCTCTCCTAAAATTTAGTAAGTTAGTAAGTGTTGTCTGTTGGAAGGGAATAGGACAATCTGGCTGGGAAAATGTAGAACAGTTGACTGAATACAAATGATGCACATTTGTATACAAGTTAGGGGGTTAGGTTAAGGATTGAAATAGTGTTAGACTCCCCAGCATAAATGTGATTTGTATCATCTTTAAATAGATGGACACTGTCCTGTGCTGTGTGTCCTGCCTTGCTGTATACTATTATAATTATGTCTGCACATACCTGCCATGTGTGTGTGACTGTGATACACATGTTCACTTCACATACATATTTTTCATTTCAGGTGGTCGTAATGGCTATGGTGCTAAGTTGTGTAATATCTTCAGTAAAAAGTTTACAGTGGCTACTGCTTCAGCAGAGTATGGGAAACAATTCAAACAGGTGAGTTGATGAAGTTGTATCATGTAAAAATTTTGTAGTATCCAAGCTGCATATATTCTTGTTATATATAGATGTATATGCATACATGCATACGTACGTACGTACGTACGTACGTACATACATACATACATACATACATACATACATACATACATACATACATACATACATACATACATACATACATACAAATGTATGTACATACATACAAATGTATGTACATACATACAAATGTATGTACATACATACATACATACATACATACATACATACATACATACCAGGGTTCGCACGGTCCTGGAAAACCCTGGAATTTCAAACCCTCCCTGGAAAACCCTGGAAAATGATCCCTACCCCTGGAAAACCCTGGAAAATGATCATGTTCAATCGATCGGTTAATATTGACGATCGTCATGTCTGTGCTCATCATGTCTGTGCTCATATGATTCTGAATCTCGTAAATGTGAAATCGCGAAAATATTTACAAAGTCTTTCGCCACGCTGGGTGATGAATCAAAATTCACGCCGATTGAACCCAGACAGTCAAGCGATCGTTCTACGAGACACTTTGCCCCACAGACCATGCCTATGATTAGTTGAATGGGCACCGCGGTGTTTCTTTCGATCTTGCGTATATTGCTACTCCCATACATCTCCCAGTCGTCATTTCAGGGACATGATATTGTAACAGTCCCGGCCGGGGGTAACATGTACAGTAGGTCTGTTAACAAGATTATTGTAACACTGTAGCAAGTATCAAAGCATCATCAACCTCGATTAGAAATTGTTACAAGTTCGGCGCACGAGTCGACGTACTATTTCTACAAGCTCAGGCATGGCAATACTAGGGCTAAGGCCTAGGGAAGTGCAGTTGAATTTCCGGGTTATGGAAGTACGGTTGTGACTTTTATGTCGTCGATAAATGGGTATTTGTGTTACATGTTCTAAAAGAATAAACTATTGTTTTATGTTGTCGGTACAGTAACATTCGTCAATGGTCAAGTTGAGTTGAGAAATCGCGATGTTCCGCAACTCGTGGCATCCGTACATAAACATCAAGACGCAAGCGATGAATGTATTCAGTTATTCATAGCTCGAAATTTCGTTACGTAAATGACGAATTTTAAAGAAAAAAATTATTTTAGGTGACTTAAAAATCTAGTAACATCAAACCATACAATAACGAGGACAAACTTTAGTTTTTGATTTATTTTTCTGGATATAACGGACGAATGCTGCGACTCAGTCTTACACGATCAATGCACCAGCTTGACGAAACGGTTACTTAGGGGGTAGGACAGAGGTTTCTCCGTTAATCTTAGTGTGTAAACGTGGTTTTGAAACCAATATCTTGCATAGTGTCGATTGTCTTTAAAATGTTTTGTGACATATGGGAACTGTTGTTGATTTTTCTCATCCACATCAGAGGTCATTCAAAAAATATACTTTAGTGTCAACACCCCTGGAAAATTGCCAAAATCAAAATGAATACCCCTGGAAAACTGACGAAAAACCCCTGGAAAGTCCTGGAATTTTGTTTTGCTTTAAGTGTACGAACCCTGACATACATACATACATACATACATACATACATACATACATGAACATATTGACATCAAAGTTGAGTACAGTGATCACTAAATACCGGTCAATTCTCTACCTGCAATAGCTTTGACCTTGTGCTAGAGGGTCAAAATAGAACAAGAAGGTTGACTTATTTCAAGCGCACTTATAGTAATGTGTGTGAAGCGGAAGTTATAGTGTCAACCAAGAAACTGAGTGTTCATTATTTTTATGATGTGCCTAGGCAGTAATAATCTATTTCAGGTACCAAAAATTGAATCAGCATTGATAGTTAAAATCAAATTCTGTCAGAGTTGAATTTGTTGATCAATGTACTGAAAATATATATTAGGGTCTGTGTATAAAAACAGTATCATTTGACCAAAATGTTGTGCACCAAAATATGTACATTCGCTGTTAACTTCTTTCCTTCACAATCGACTTCCCAAAGTTTTTAAGGCATCGGTTATTTTCTGTCATTGTCAGGTCTGGAAGGATAACATGGCAAAGAAGGGAGACCCCAACATCAAGGACTTCTCAGGAAAGGATTTCACTGAGATTACTTTCCAACCTGATCTTGCAAAGTTCAAAATGGAAACATTAGACCGGGATACGGTAGCATTGCTAACCAGGCGTGCTTACGATATAGCGGGAGCTTCAAAGGGAGTCAAGGTGTATCTCAATGGCAAGAGATTACATGTAAGTTATTTTTTTCATGTTGATATCATGCTATTTTTTTATGCTATTTGTTGTTGTTGTTGTTGTTGTTGTTGTTGTTGTTGTTGTTGTTGTTCTCAGTCTGGTAACACTGAACAGTGAGGATGTGGGTATCATGACATCCATAATTATTTTTTTGTAACAGCTTTTTAAAAATATTCTTAGAGGGATATTTGAGTTTTCTTCCCCTGTTCTATTTGCCTAGCAATGCACTGACAGACCTATAAATTTTAAATATTGTTCGCTTGTACACTTTATAAACAAATACAAACGAAATCCCCCCAAAAAGAAACGATAATTTAGTATTCTATGCGTGTTGACATATTGTTAATGTGACTTTCCAAAAACTAACGAAATCAAGAGATTTGTAAACAAAAAACTAACTAAAACCCAGAACTGTTGCTTGTGTGTTGATATATTGTTAATGGTTTTTGAACTTTCTAAGGGACGATTGCACAATGTCACAAAAGCTCAATAAGCAAACTTTGTTTGTTTAAGGGAAGGGGGTCTGGCATCATGGCGATTGATAACAGCTTTTGCATTTACTAATGAGATGTTGATAAATATACTTCTAATGTAAGATATGGTGCTGGGTTTCTGGTAGTATTTTAATGTGTTTACAATCATGTTTTTACATTGCATTGATTGTAGTGGTGTGACCGCTACAGTTTTCATCATAGTTTACATCATATATAAACGTTTGGTGTCGCACTTGTGAACGTTCGTTTAGGGGGAAGGGGTTTGACCTAAAGGAATGATGTTCGTTTGTTGAGCTTGTGCGACACTGCAATCATCCCTACGAATGAACTAATTCAAGAGATAGTACAATTATATGCATGAGATATTAGTGAAAATTTAGTTGACGGTAACAATCCTGTTGTCTTCAGGTGAATGGATTCAGAGACTACGTTGATTTGTATGTCAAAGACAAGACAGACGAACAGGGTACCAACCTCAAGGTCATCCAAGAAGTGGTTAGTGACAGATGGCATGTATGTCTCACTCTCAGTGAACAGGGATTTCAACAAGTCAGCTTTGTTAACAGCATAGCAACCACAAAGGTATTGGCAACTATCTATATCAATTTAGTACGCACGCACGCACACACACACACACACACACACACACACACACACACACACACACACACACACACACACAGCATAGCGACCACAAAGGTATTGACAACTATCTATATCAATTTAGTACACACACACACACAGTGACTCAGCATAGCAACCACAAAGGTATTGACAACTATCTATATCAATTTAGTACACACACACACACACACACACACACACACACACACACACACAGTGACTCAGCATAGCAACCACAAAGGTATTGACAACTATCTATATCAATTTAGTACACACACACACACACAATATTGCAATATGCAATAACAATAACAGCTAGATGTACACTATTCAAGTATCATTACTGCCAGCACCCAGTATGTCAGTGTCATGCTAGTGTCATGGCATCCCATCATAGCATCCCTTTCAAATTCTTAGTATTGTAGCCAAATAATCAGGAAAACAAAAAATAAAATTCTTTATGAATTACAACCCATAACACCAAAGTAAAGCGTTTTCTGAAAGTACCACAATCGTTTATAGCAATCCATATCAAGTGTAAAAGTATACTGTTTCATTTGCTATATTGACCACATTAGAAAGGCCACATGCTAGGCTTGTAAATAAACCAATTGAAACAGTATACTTTTACACTTGATATGAATGCTATAAATGAATGTGGCACATACAGAAAGTGCTTAACATCAGTGTTACTTGTTGTAATGTACATTATTTTACTGTTTGCTGCAGGGTGGAAGACATGTAGATTACGTTGTTGACCAAATTGTAGACAAGTTGATGGAAACTGTCAAGAAGAAGAACAAAGGAGGAGTTAATATCAGACCATTCCAGGTAAGATAAACTATGTATTTAGATGTTATTCCCTAATAATTTTCTTCATTCAGCCAAGGGAAATGCGAGTAACCTAAGGGGCCTTTGTCGCTACGAGTTACTGGACTCACAGTGACAAACCTTAGTTCACAGCTGAATGAAGAAAAATATTGGAGTAAAAAATATAATTATACTAGCGACAGTAAGTATCAAAGGCAAATCGGGGACAGTAATGGCAATTTGAACGTTTTGACTCATATTTTGAACAGAGCAGAACTAGTGATGTAGACACACATTGTCATGACATAGTCCATGTGGAACAACCAGAGTGTATATTCCATCTTTCTTGTTCAACTTGGCATGTGCATGCCATGGTATATTTACAGGTAAATCATGTTACAATTCAGTGATAGTCAATGTCAGATCATTCCAGGTGTAAGATAAACTATCAATTAACAGGTAAAACATGTCATCATTACATAATTCAGTCGGCTATCATGTAGAAAACTTCCTGTGGGAACAGCCATGTAGTTTTGTTTTGTGATATTGTAGAGTCATGATGGTTAGAATGGCTGGCTTGGAGTCTGCAGGTTTTAGGTTCGAGCCTCAGTGCTACCATTTATTTCCGAATGGCTAGTCCTTGAGCAAGATTTGAACCACGACCACCCCCAGTCAACCCAGCTGTGTCATTGTGGACCTTATTGGATAGAGAGGTTGCATAGATTTGTAGAAGGGTTTTCCTAAAATAAAGAAATAGAGTAAGATTTTTGTCATTGCTTCGTTTGTTTTCAGATTAAGAGTCATTTATGGATTTTTGTCAACTGTTTGATAGAGAATCCATCTTTTGATTCACAAACCAAAGAGAATATGACTTTACAAGTCAAGAAGTTTGGATCTACTTGTAAACTCAGTGACAAGTTTGTCAAACAGGTGAGTACGCAGTAGTTTTCTTACAGAGGAAGAACCAAAGACTACTTGTAGAATCTCTGGTTAGATGCCAGGAAGAAATTGTGTCCCTTTTGGAAATTTAATTGATGACATTGAGATACCAAAATTAATTTCATTAGCCTATATTCTGGTTACCCACTTTTTTTGTCATTTTTGAATCAGTTTCAAGATGGCTCTCCAGATTCAGTGAAATGGAGTTAAATTTTTCATCATATATGTCAAACACATGGTAGTATAACTTAAGAGGCAGTCAATAGAATGGATGTAAACAAACTTCACTGTTTCCTAAAACTTAACTAGTTGAAAATGGAAGAAGCAGTAACTATTTGAGTTAACCAGGCATATTGTCAACTTTTATCCAGAAATATTTGGAAAGGATGATTTTCAAAGTATTTGTACTGAACCATTCTGGTTCACACTACTTCCAGCCAAACTCTGCCATCATGTAATGACCACACTATAGGTCTTTTATGCAAAGATACATTGTACATCATAATACAGGTAATAACCACAGTATCACACCATTTTTTGCATCGTGAAAAAAAGGGGGAATACTAAAAATTAACTTTCCTTCAGACACTAAGTTGCGGAATAGTTGAGAGCATCACAAACTGGATGAAGATCAAAGCACAGACTCTCCTCAACAAGAAATGCCACAGTACTAAACACTCTAAACTTAGGGGGATTCCTAAACTAGATGATGCCAATGATGCTGGAACTAAGGGATCACGTGAATGCACTTTGATTCTGACTGAGGGAGACTCAGCCAAGACGTTGGCTGTCAGCGGCCTGTCTGTGGTTGGAAGAGACAGGTATGGTGTGTTCCCATTACGTGGTAAAATGCTGAATGTAAGGGAAGCAACACACAAACAGGTAAGCTACTGTAAACTATAATATACATCGGTGCGTGTACACCATACTTTTGTACTGTGGAATACTGGAAATATCGCAAACCGGGATGTAAATGAGGCACGCAATTGATCACGGCATCATTCAAATGCACAGTTGTATATTTACAAAATTTGTATAATATTTTTGATTATCATGTATGGTGATAAAAGAACCTAATAATGTCTTAGTGCCAGAGTGGGTACTTCAGATATTGACAAATGTTTGAGGAAATTGGGAACTATTTTTAAAAAATGTTTGACTTCAAGAACAGAAATGTTTCTTCAGCTACGTTGTTGGGCTCTATATCTTTCAATATAATTGGTGGTGTGGTCTTTCATGCAAGGGACATATCACCAAACCAAAAGGATTGGAAACCATTGTAACAGGGGGGGAAATGTGAGAAACCTTGCATTGATTTGATTTCCATATCTTATAAGGCCTGCAAAAAAATTGTTTTGTTCTAGTTGCCTTACCCCCACCTAGTTTTTCATCACCCTAAACCTTTTTTTACGTATTCAAAAAAAAACCTAAAATTTTGAAAATTATCTATTTAAGCATGCAATATAAAACTTCTTCCAATCTGTAATGGCTGTACATCTGGTGGGAAGAAACCAATAACACAGAGACCATATGGAAACAATGGAAAACATAACTACCTGAACTAGACACTTAAAAATGAAAAAAAAAATTCTCTCTACCCCACCTATTCTAAAATTGAGCGGAATTGGAACCACACAATTTTTTTGAGCCCACAACAAAAGCATTGAACTAGTCTTTATCACCACAAACAAAAATGGTGTACAGAGTCAATTTATTGTCTGTGCTCTTCTCGACAGATTATGGAGAATGCTGAGATTAATAATGTAATCAAGATAATGGGTCTGCAGTACAAGAAATCTTACGACTCGGACGATGCTCTGAAATCACTGAGATACGGCAAACTAATGATAATGACAGATCAAGATCAGGACGGATCTCATATCAAAGGATTACTCATTAACTTTATCCACCATAACTGGCCAAGTTTACTTAAACAGAGGTTCATGGAAGAGTTCATCACTCCAATTGTCAAGGTAGGAAGAAATTACACTCAAAATGGTTTATTATGAGTTCTTGTGGTATTCTAGACACCCCTGGACAAGATAGGAAGAAGTTACACTCAAAAATGGCTTATTTTGTGTCAGTATATCTTTTTGGTACTCTAGAAACTCCTGGACAACTAACATTGATACGAATTACATAACAGGAACAAAGGAAGATACATGTATTTGTTTTCTAAGATGTATGAAGGTGTTCTCCGAAATGATGTCAGTTTATGTGATCAAATAAACAGCGCCCTCTATCATAGTGAACAAAACTGACAGCTCTCAGTCAAAAGTTTATCAAATCATGTCTCAGGGTTTGAATTTAGCAGTTGTCTTTGGTGCAGTGACCACTACATTTCAATTTTGGACCACTGATTTAATTTTCAATGTTTTCAGTGGTCCATTTGGACGAGTTAAGTGTTTCTAAAACATGACAAAATAGGTAGGTTGAAGCACTATGAAGAATTGTTGATTCTGATTTTATATTACACTGTAATTTACAGAAGAAAAACAATTGCTGCAGGAAATGTTAGTTCAGAAATTTTTGAGATTGTGATAGAAAATATATACACATGCAGGAAAAGTTTATGGAAAAAACCATCGATAAAATGAATCTAACATTAATAGTGATTAACATATGGACTACCAACATTTTGCTATAGACCACCAAAAACTAAAATAGGTGGTCTGCATGCATCAATTACTAAATACTAAACTAATGTATTACATGTAGGTTTATTACAGTATTAGCAAATGAAACCGTATACTTTTACACTTGATATGAATGCTTAAACGAGAATGTAGCACATAGAGAAAGTGGTTTACTTCAGTGTTACGAGTTGTATTGTGATGAAATGCATTCTATTAACAGGTCAGCAAGGGTGGTGTATCCCACTCTTTCTACAGTTTACCAGAATTTGAAGAATGGAAGAAAACAACCAACTATCAAACATGGAAGATCAAGTACTACAAAGGTGTTTTTCAATTTTTATTACGACTTTAATATACCATGCCCGAGCCAAGTTGAACAAAAAATGTGTATTTTATACCTTGTCGTTCTACCTAAGGTTTTTGTCACTACTTGTCGAACGACTCGTAGTGACAAAGCCCCCTTAGGTCACTCCTATTGCAAATATACCAGCAGAACATCATAGTTTTCTTGATAAATCATATCAATAACCACGTTTCTCTGTTTTCTTTTTCTCTCTGTTTTTCCCTCCTGGTAGGTTTGGGAACGAGCACCAACAAAGAGGCCAAGGAATATTTCTGTGACATGACACGTCACAGAATACCATTTAAGTATGCTGGACCCAGTGATGATGCTGCGATTACCCTTGCCTTCAGCAAAAAGAAAGTAGAAGAACGTAAAGAATGGCTGACAGATTGGTTACATGAACGTAAGAGGAGGAGAGAAGATGGCCTCTCAGATGTAAGTTTGATTTTATGAATAGCAAACTAAACAATTTGAAACTCACAGGAACTATTGCAACTACCATATTCCAGGTATTGAAAAGACAAAAGATTGTATAATTTGGACACTTGGGGTGCTGTTTGCAAGCACCTTTTGTACAAATAGTAAGGGCAGTGATACTTCAGTGCTATTGCCTCCTATGGAAAATCTTCATTTTGCAGTGTTTCATGGCAAAAGTTAGCAATTGTTTCAAACATAATGTGCACACTGTACACTTTTACACATACTGTAGACACAGCTGTGATATATGCTGTATATATAACTTCCATAATTTAAATGCATGACAGATGAATTTTTTCACCCATGAGTAACTAAAATGAGATTAATTGTGTCATAGCAGTGAGGAATGTTGATGTAAATTTTATTTGTTTACAGTTATACCTGTATAACAAGGACACCAGGTACATCAGTTACAATGACTTTGTCAACAAAGAGTTGGTTCTCTTCTCCAATGCTGACAATGAAAGATCTATCCCTTCTATGGTAGACGGTAAGTCAGTTATGTTATTATGCTGTCGGTTCTTTACTTTTTAAATATATCTAGCCAGTGTTTTGGGAATCTTTTTTTTTTTTAAATGTTTGACTTTAAGAGCAGATATGTGTATTCAGCGTTGTTGTTGGGCTCAGGTTTCAGAACATCGGGGGGGGGGGGGGGGGGTCTTGTCAAACTTGCATATATTTCTTTATCCTGAACCTTCTTTTGGTCAGGAACTGAAGTGAACCTCCCGAGAACACCAAAACCAAGGGGAGGCTCTTAGCCTCCCTCACAGCCCTCATCAACTTTATAATGCGAAACCAGAGTTTTGATTAAGCGTCACAGTATGTTTTACATCTCATATAACATTTTTTTTGCTGTGAATGCACTTTTTAATTTGATGTGTTTGCCATTCTTATTGAAGGTCTAAAGCCTGGTCAGCGCAAAGTTTTATTTACATGCTTCAAGAGAAATGATAAACGAGAAGTGAAAGTTGCACAGTTAGCTGGTTCAGTGGCAGAACGTTCAGCATACCATCACGGTGAGGTAAGTCATTCATTGCACAGTTAGCTGGTTCAGTGGTAGAACGTTTAGCATACCATCATGGTGAGGTAAGTCATTCATTGCACAGTTAGCTGGTTCAGTTACAGTACAGTACGTTCCTCATACCATCATTGCATCAAAGGCACTCGCAAACAGTCTCCTGTGCTATACGTGTGTGTGAATTTATACCTTGGGAAATACATTGGTCCTTCAGTTACAATTAAAAAGGAATACCACTTTGGGAAATAAAGACATTTACATAAACTTGGGGTCTGGATAGTCATTCCATAATTTTACATCACATACATTATGCGCAATTACTGCAAAATACCGAGTTGAAACTTGTCTCTCATTCTGTGTTCAGTGGAAGTCTTTGCAAGGACCACAGATTGTCTCATGGAAGTCATCAATCATGCATTTGGAGCATTTTATTTGAAAGTAAATAGCTCTTAGTTTTGAATTTCTATGTTTAATAATAATATATTGATAATTCATTTTTGTTTTCTTTACAGCAATCTTTAATGGGTACAATCATTAACTTAGCACAGAATTTTATCGGAAGCAATAACTTGAATCTGTTGCAACCCATTGGTCAGTTTGGTACCAGACTTCATGGAGGTAAAGATGCTGCCAGCCCCAGATATATCTTTACTATGCTTAGGTAAGTTAATGTATAGTGTATAATACAATATGGTGTATATAAGCAGGGTGTCAATTCAATATTCAAAATTATATTGTCAAGTGTTGATAGTGGAATCCAGAGATCTCAGTGGTCAAGATAATTTGCATAATATTGAAATTGGGATATAGCACACATCCAAGTGGACCTGAAAGTTCCAGCAGAAAAAAGTAAGCTATGCAGGAACAAGGGTCAGAACGGGTACAGTTGTTGCTTGCGTCTGTCTAATTATCTGACTGGTACATTGTGTTCATGTACAAGAAGGCACTTAAGTCACTACTAAATTTTTGCATTTATGTTTTAGTGAAATAAGTCTGTAGCAAAAATATTCAGGTTTACAGCATGAAATCCCCAGAGGTGGTGTGTTGCTTTACCAGACATCACAGAAAACTTCATAATGTCCTTCTAATATGAATCTAGCAATCGATCCTTTGAGTTTACTAAGATAGGCCCAAACTAAATGTATTGTTCTTGATGTGGTAGATTACGCAAGTGGGTGATAGCAGTTCCCCTGTAATCACCCTGTGATCAAAATAGTGTAAGCATTTGGAAGTCCCAAAATGGTACACAGCATGTTCTTGGAAATCCGTCAATAAAACTCTATGAGGTCTCCCTACTGAGATTATAATTAAACCAATGTCCATTCAATAGCTTATCACTATGGTATCAACATTTTTCGACAATAGTTTTAGTTTGTGTCTATCTTAGTAAACTGAAGGCTCAATTACCAGAGTAATAACTTTATAGAAATAAAACTCCACAGGTGGTTTACTGTTGTCAATATGATGACCATGAATTGTACCCTTTTGACCTTTTATAACCTGTGTGTTCTGCTTCTCCTACAGTCCACTGGCCAGGTTGTTATTCCCCCAACATGACGACCCTAGACTCACCTACCTGTACGATGACAACCAACAAATAGAACCAGAATGGTACTGCCCTATAATTCCTATGGTGCTGATCAATGGAGCTGACGGTATTGGTACTGGATGGAGTACAAAAATTGCTAATTATGACGTCAGAGAAGTTTTGGCCAATGTCAGAAGAATGATTGAAGGGGAAGAACCCTTACCAATGGTTAGTATGTAAATCCTATCAAATATACATGTGAAAATTTGATTTTGAAATTTTATTTTACCAGGAATTTGAAGTGAGCTTGGCATTTCATTTATGGGCATGGCATTTGTTACACACAATCAGATAACTTTAACTGCAAAAATGAGTAGTTATAGAGGTGTGGCAGACAGTTGAAATGTAGACACAGATAATCATGTTGCTTTATTAGTTGCAAAGGAAACAATTGAACCCATAAAAATCATCAAGTCCGTGTGCAATATTTTCAGCAATAGCCTGTCTCTAACTGCACTGTAAAAAAAATAGCAAAGCTTACAGGAAAAATGAAGATGCCTTGGTGTTTCAGTCATTAGACACGATGCTTTGTACACATACAAAGACAACTTCAAATGCAAAACAAAAATGGTGAAGGTGCCGTTCACATTGGGGATGTAGAAGTTGAAAAGTTACCATGCTGATTATCAGTTGAAAAGTAAACAATTGGAGGCATTAAAATCATCAAGTTTATGTGTGATTTTTTGTCAGCAGAAGCCTGTTTCTGTGGTACTGTAAAAGAATTGCAATGCTTTATCACTTTTGAATGTGATTGGGTAAAGGAGACTGCTGTGCGTATTGTTGTGTGCGTCTGTTATTGTTAGTCTAAGAATGTCCACAATACAAGAACTTCTAAGCTATTAATAAATAATTTGTCATTCCAGCTTCCGTCTTATAAGAGTTATAAAGGATCAATAGAAGAATTAGAAGAGAACCGATATGTTTGTAATGGTGAGGTGGCCATCATTGATAATAACACCATAGAAATCAATGAATTACCAATCCGTTCCTGGACACAGACGTATAAAGAGTCTGTCCTTGAACCAATGCTACATGGTTCAGAGAAGGTCCAACCAATGATCACGTAAGTTTACAACCCATAACACCAAAGTAAAACAGTATATGTATGTACCACAATTATTTATAGCATCGATATCAAGTACAACCCATAACACCAAAGTAAAGCAGTTTCTGTATGTACCACAATCTTTTATAGCATTAAAAGTATAGTTTCTTTTGCTAATTGACACATTAGAAAGATGATATACTATATTACAAGGCCTGTAAATAAACCAATCAAAACTACTTTTTACACTTGATATGAATGCTATAAACATGTAGCACATAGATAAAGTGTTTTACTGTAGTGTGTTACTCATTGTACAACATAGGACATCTGGAATTGAGATTTTGTAAAGTCCTACCCTGTGCAAATTTGAGATGCACTACAACCTAGGAATTGTTGGTATCAGTAATAGCATTTTACTTCATGGAGATAAACACCTTCTCATGTGCACCTGCAAACAACACATTTATGTGAAGTCATAATATCAACTAAGAAATCATATGGTTATTTTAAGATCCGCCTAGGGGGTAAAATCCCAAATAAAATGCTGTGCTAAATGAATATATCCCTAGGGAAAGTAGAATGCAACTAGTGTCCCTATATGTAAATTGAGGTTTATACTATGGGTCAATATTACATGATATGATCTAAGCCAGTCACTGAAGGTTATATGAATACAATGTGTTATAAATATTACTAACCACAATGCTCTGGTAGATTTATAGTAACTTTTTTTGTTTTCTTCAATAAAACAGAGATTATAAAGAGTACCATACAGATTCAACGGTCAGATTTGTGATCAAGATGAGTGAAGATAAACTGTTCAAAGCTGAGGAACAAGGACTGCATAAAGTGTTCAAATTACAAACTACAATTTCACAGACTAATAGTGTAAGTAAAACCACACAATTCTTCAAATTACAACCTATAACACCAAAGTAAAGCATTTTTGCATGTACCACAATCATTTATAGCATCAATATCAAGTGTACAAGTATACTGTTTCATTAGCTAAGTCACCACATTAGAAAAGCCACACGCTAAGCTTATAATTAAACCAATCTTGAAACAGTATACTTTTACACTTGATATGAATGCTATACAAGTGTAGCACATAGAGAAAGTGCTTTATTTCAATGTTACTCGTTATGTTAGCAAATGAAACAGTATAGTTTTACACTTGATATGAATGCTATACATAATGTACAAGTGTAGCACATAGAGAAAGTGCTTTAGTTCAATGTTCATTGTAAAAACTGACACATGGCAAAACATTCCATAGGTTATGAAAAAATACATTTTAACTTTATGACTTGATTATAAAACTTGATACATGACAAAACCAATTCCTTTGTTTCGGTAGTAGGAAGGAGTAACATCTAATTTCAGTTGGCCATAGCGAAGGAATTGTGTTAGCTACATTTGTATGTGTCAGTTTTAGTATTGATGGCTCCTTATCTGTGTTATCTTTATATAACAGGTGTTATTTGATGTCAATGGCTGTACGTAAATATGACAGTGTGCTAGATATCCTCTGTGAATTCATGTATTTTCTGTATTTTTAATATATAACAGGTGTTATTTGATGCCAATGGTTGTATACGTAAATACGACAGTGTGCTAGATATCCTCCGTGAATTCTTTGATGTAAGATTGGAAAGGTACAGGATTCGTAAGGAATACTTAGAAGGCATACTGGCTGCAGAATCTAACAAACTCGATAACCAGGCTAGATTCATCCTAGAAAAGATTGAAGGCACTATTGTCATAGGTAAGCTGTTATTTATTACAGGAGAAATGTAGTTGCTTTGGTCTTTCATTAATGTGGCACGATCTATTTAACACAAAGATAGACACAAGAGGCCATTGAAGACTGCAAACAGGAAATTGAGAATACAGCACCCTCGTTCAAACTGGGGGTATCACCTCATAGTACTGTTTCTTTAGAGCTTTGTCCCTTGTATTCTGTAGAAGTGTAAATCAGGGATATTTTTCATATTGTTCAGACATCGAGGAAAGCAGCTTCTGCTGAAAAAATACACATTGACTTGATAGTAAATTAACATAGCCCTTTGATATGCAGTTAAACTTACATGTAAGCACCCCCCCCCCCCCCTAAAAAAAACCATAAACATAATATATGGGTTTCTTTAAAATAACCATCAATATACCATGCAGGAGCCATTTAGAACAAAAATATGGAATATATACCCAGGTCATTCTGTCATTACAACGCATGTCTACGTCACTGGTTCCGCTGTGTTCAAGATATGGGTCAAAACATTCAAAATTACTTGTCTGTCGACTCGTAGAGACAAAGACCCCTTAGGTCACTTGTATTTATCTTGGCTGAACAAAGAAAAGTATTGGGGAAAAACATCTAAATACATCATAATGTTAGTGTTTCCTTTATTTATATACTCTACACATGCCAAGTTTTGAATGGTTTCTATGGTAACATTAAAACTCAGACCTCCATAAAATGACTATTTTACGTTTCACCAGAGAACAAGAAGAAGAAGGATGTGATATCCGTGTTGGTACAACGTGGATATGACTCAGACCCTGTCAAGGCATGGAAAGAGTCTCAACAAGAAGGCAGAGATGACATTGATGAAGACGATGAGACGTCCAGTCTGTACTCCGTAGCTTCTGGTGCTGGACCTGACTTTGGTTACCTTCTCAACATGCCACTGATGAGTCTGTCCAGAGAAAAGAAAGATGAACTCATTAAGCATAGGGATGCCAAGGTATAGTTTGAATCATTAATAATATCAGCAGATCATCCAGTGACTGGACAGAAATATTTCTGACCTTGCTACATTTTATCGTCTGGCTCAACAGAAATCTTACTAACTTTGCTACAGTTTGTTGTCTGGCATGACAGAAATCTGACTAGCTTTGCTACATTGTATCATCTGGCTTGACAAATCTTTCTAACTTTGCTACATTTTGTTGTCTGGCATGACAGAAATTTTACTAACTTTGCTACATTTTATCATCTGGCACAACAGCAATCTTACTAACATTGCTACATTGTATAATCTCGCATGACAAAAATCTTACTAAGTTTGCTACATTGTATTGTCTGGCATGCTAGAACTCTTACTAACTTTGCTACATTTTATCGTCTGGCACAACAGAAATCTTAGTAACATTGCTACATTGTATCATCTGGTGTGATGGAAATTGTACTAAAGTAAGATTTTTGTCAAGTCATGCAACATTCTTTACTGTTACAGATGAAATACTTTGAATTGAATAGGCTTTTTAAGAAACAGTCAGCATCTGTTCCCATACCAATTAGTCAAATACATTCGTAAATTCACTATAACTTGCATTTTTTATGGTACCATGTCAATTCAACTGTATCAATCAATTTGCTCAGTTACACTTTCATTCACTGTGACTTCGTGATAACAGGGTATAGAACTTGAAGAGCTTCGTATGAAAACACCCAATGATTTATGGAGAGATGATCTTGATGCATTTGCTGCTAAGCTTGAGGTAAGTGAACAGCAACGATATTAGCATCAGGATGCAAAAATATACTTCTAAACTAGGACAAGATGCAGTCATATTTCCTCAGATTTATGTTAGTTATGTGTAGTTTGAAACTTAATAACAATCTGTTATTTTGTGGGGGGTTTTGGAGGGTGGGTGTATTTTTTTGGAATTACCGAAATGTGGTAACCTCGATCAGAACGGTCAGCTGCCACTTCATTCACATTCATTTGAAATATCTGGGTGTGATGATATGAGATGTTGCGTCATGTTGTGCACAAGTGGGTAAACCATGAGTCTGTAATCTATGTATAATTCTGTGAAAATACTGTAATATTTCTAAGTGGGTGTTGTCACATGTATAGTTAGTTCCGCCCAATAAAACAGTAAAAACCTAGTGAACATTCTCAGTGTATTTGACCCACCCGAATCAGCCTATAAGCTACTCTGAGAGTCTCTCAATTTACACTGAGTCTTGTCAAACAGTCCCACATCACGTGTTATTTTATTGCTCATGACTGGCCTGTGACTGAGGATTTATATCACCCCCTTGTGACAGGATACCATGGCTAGACAAGTGAAGATGAACCTTTAGGTAACAAGTACTTTCTGGCTGAATGAAGAAAAATATTTGGGAATAATATAATTATGCCTAGTCAAGCATAATATATGGAAAAATCAGGAAAAACAATTTTTCGACAATTTAATTCACGATAGGGAACTTGCAAACCCGCCATGTTGAATGTTGCATCATGGGAAATGTGATAATAAATACTAATGAGTTGGTATTGTAAACAATACTGTTACATTGTTTGCAACAATGATCAATTCGTAGTTACCCTGACAATTGTGGGAGGTTAATTTTATCGGTAGCTCCAGATTACATATTACGATAACCACAGATAATCCCGTAGTCCTTTGCATCTGAGCATACTCAGTCTGGATTGCAAGTTCCCTATTGGAGCACCACAGAACCAATGATGTAGACACGGGTTGTCATTACATAGAATGACAGGGGTATATAATCCATATTTGTTGTTCAAAGACAACAACTTGGCTTGTGTATGTTGTAATGATATTTGTAGAACAGTTAGAGACACACTGCAATGACAAGCACATTGAGACAAAGTATGTTCTTATCCCGTATAGGAAGTTGAAACCCAGGAAAGGCTTGATGAAGTCATGGGTATTGCTGCCCTCGAAAAAAATAAAAGCAAAAAAGGGCGTAAAAAGGTGGTACATGAAGAAACCAAGCCATCACCAATGGGAAGGAGAGTTGTTCCTAAAGTTGATATTGCATTGAAAAAGAAAGAAGGAGGAAAACGAGGAAGAGCAGGAAAGGTAAAAACAAAGTAATTCACTCACAAAGATGTGTGGGGGCGCTCTTCATATTGACTCATACCTATGGCAAGCTCAAAATTTTATTATGTTTATATGGCATCTACAAGAGTAAAGAATGAATTTGACTTTTTTCTTCCTTTTTTGACATGCAGAAAGATGTGAAGATGGAGGTTGATGGCGATGATGTTGTATCAGATCTGTTTGGTAGTAAAGATGATGATAGCAATGAACCACTAAGTCTGGCAGAGAGACTTAGCAAGAAAGGAATCAAAACTGATTTCACCGGTATGCACTCAACAATAATGATACCCCCTAGGAGATCATTTAGTACAAGTTACCCCTATCTGTCAACAATCAGTGAACACAGAGGGCAGTATTTGGTGCCTAAACATATTAACAACTCCAGTGGACAGTCTTACATTGTAGGACAATGTCATAAGTCAAGATATGTTTCAAACTCATGTGGTTTTCTAGCCTCTGTGATGCCAGCATACCGAGTTTTACACACAACTACGGTGACGTTAGCAGTCCCTTGTATTGTTGGCAAAGTTAGTTTTTCAACCACAGCAAGTTGCGTACAACAGAGGACAGCCACCTCAACATTTACAACTCCCCAGATTTTCAATTTACCATACAAAAGGTATTACAGGATTATCAGGAAATTCATGAGACCTCCATAATTAATAAACTTGTTTTTTGAAGTTTTAAATGCGGTATGCTTGCCAATTTCAATTAACAAAGATGTAGTCTTCCCCACAGTCAACGTTTGGGTTTTACAGTGTGAATTCTGAACAAAAAAATTACTTTGCGACTGTGTTGTGCGATAGTTTTCCGGATTTACAAATGTATGTAATTTACAAATGTATGTATTCATTTGATATCATTTACAAAATTCTTTCAACATTTACAAATTATTACGTGCAGAAATTATGCATGTATATTTTTTGAATGGTTTCTTGAAAGAAATTCCGTATGATAAGGTTTTGGTGATGGTGATGACACAATGAAAGGAATAAAATTTGCAAAATATTATGATACTGTAAACGTCTGGATTATTTTGGTCCGGGCTTGAAGTTCAAGGTCTTGTAATGTTTTAGTAATCTGTTGATTGCAAAACAACTTAGCTAACGCAAGAAAACAAACAAATTATTACATATATGGTATGTTGATGTAGTGATTAAAGGAAAAGTCCAGTAATTAAAGTAATCACATACAAGTGTACTAAAGGTAGAAATAAGTCTGACTGGGCTTTCATTTAAACTTTTATTATCTTAAAATTCATTTGTAGTCAAATTTACCTTGTCTCCAGCTTCACAAAGCCAGTGTCTGTCGTTTGACAACCACACTCTAGCAAAGACAATGCCATCATCTGTCACACACTCTGCTGTAATCTTGACTCTTATGTGTATGTTCATCTTATGTAGGTAAAGCAAAATCCAAGAAACAAGGCACCTTGAACTTCAAGCCTGCTGCCAAGAAGCCTGCTAAGGGTAAACCTAAAAGGAATCCATGGTCATCAGATTCAGAATCAGATGCCATGGATGTCGATTCCGATCCTGGGTCAGATATGGACTTTGAAGTTGCGCCTCGAGAACGGATTCCACGCAGGAAAACTGGTAAGCAATGCCAGTCTATCTGTAATGAAAAATTTGTACAATTTTTGTGAGGCCTAAAATTGTTTGATTCCGGTTACCCATCCCCATCTAGTTTTTCATTGCCTGCCCTAACTTTTTTTTACGAATTTGGGAATTTTTAAACTAAAATTGCAAAAATTGTGAAGTGGATGTGGAAACTGACATCGACTTAAAAAGACAATATAAAACTGTTCTTCCAAACTGTAATGGCAGTACATCTGATGCGAAGAAACCAATAACACAGAGACCATAAGGAAAAGATAACTAACTACCTGAACTAGAAACTCACATATGAAAAAAAAATAATAAAAAATCTACCTACCCCACCTATTCTAAAATTGAGCGAAATCGGAACCACACAATTTTTTTTATTAGGCCTAATAGATTCAGTTTTATAAAATTCGCTAAATGGCTTCTTTTTTGACACAAAATGTTTGGAAAATATTATCCTGTAGGGGTGTTTTCATGTTTGCAGTGTTTCTCTCGCTGTATGTGCATGTTTGTGGAGTCATAATGGGCGAATGGTTAGAGTGGCCGGCTTGGAATCTGCAGGTGGCAGGTTCGAGCCCTGTCGCTGCCATTTGTTTCTGAGTGGCTAAAGTCCTTGGGCAAGATTTGAACCACAACTTTGCCTTAGTCCACCCAATTGGGGACCTTGTAGGATAGAGGTTGCAGTGTGAATGCTTTAATGCTATGTGCTTATAAAGGCTGCAATGGTTTGTATGCTCCCCAGGGAGTTGAGGAAGTATAAATGGGCCGTTGTGCCACTATAGATCCATGCCAGGGGTAATAATTGTAAAGCACTTTGAGCATAGAGTGGGAAAGCACTATATAAAAACCAACAACCAACATCATTATGTCAGATATTGGATTTCAATAGGCACATTGCCATTTGCAGTATTTTATTTCTCTTGGAAACAAACTTAAGATATTCTTTTTGTGGTGTTTTTGTAGCAAACCAGGTGAAATATACCTACAGTGATGAAGAAAATGAGGAAGTTAAGAGAAGTAGAGACAATGATATCATTGAGGATGATGAGGATGATTCATTTAATGTTCCATCCAAGAAAGACTTTGATGATGATGACAATGACGACGACAGTGATTTTGGTGTGAAGCCGTCAAACAAAACCAGTGCTCCAGCACGTAGAGCAATAGACAGCGATTCGGACTCTGATGTTGTACCAATTCCATCACAAACCTCAAGTACAAAACCAAGTCAAGGTAATACACCTTTACTAGTAATAGCGCCATCTATAGGTCGCATCACAGACCTCAAGTTACAAACCTAGTCAATGAAATACACCTTTACTAGTAATAGTGCCATCTATAGGTCACATCACAGACCTCAAGTTACAAACCTAGTCAATGAAATACACCTTTACTAGTAATAGTGCCATCTATAGGTCACATCACAGACCTCAAGTTACAAATCTAGTCAATGAAATACACCTTTACTAGTAATAGCGCTATCAATAGGTCACATCACAGACCTCAAGTTACAAACCTAGTCAATGAAATACACCTTTACTAGTAATAGTGCCATCTATAGGTCACATCACAGACCTCAAGTTACAAACCTAGTCAATGAAATACACCTTTACTAGTAATAGCGCCATCAATACTTACAGTCGCATCACAGATCTCAAGTTACAAACCTAGTCAATGAAATACACCTTTACTAGTAATAGCGCCATCAATAGGTCACATCACAGATCTCAAGTTACAAACCTAGTCAATGAAATACACCTTTACTAGTAATAGTGCCATCAATAGGTCACATCACAGATCTCAAGTTACAAACCTAGTCAATGAAATACACCTTTACTAGTAATAGCGCTATCAATAGGTCACATCACAGACCTCAAGTTACAAACCTAGTCAATGAAATACACCTTTACTAGTAATAGCGCTATCAATAGGTCACATCACAGACCTCAAGTTACAAACCTAGTCAATGAAATACACCTTTACTAGTAATAGCGCTATCAATAGTTACAGTCACATCACAGATCTCAAGTTACAAACCCAGTAAATGAAATACACCTTTACTAGTAATAGCGCCATCTATAGGTCACATCACAGACCTCAAGTTACAAATCGTCAATGAAATACACCTTTACTAGTAATAGCGCCATCAATAGGTCACATCACAGATCTCAAGTTACAAACCTAGTCAATGAAATACACCTTTACTAGTAATAGCGCTATCAATAGTTACAGTCACATCACAGACCTCAAGTTACAAACCTAGTCAATGAAATACACCTTTACTAGTAATAGCGCTATCAATAGTTACAGTCACATCACAGATCTCAAGTTACAAACCCAGTAAATGAAATACACCTTTACTAGTAATAGCGCTATCAATAGTTACAGTCACATCACAGACCTCAAGTTACAAACCTAGTCAATGAAATACACCTTTACTAGTAATAGTGCCATCTATAGGTCGCATCACAGACCTCAAGTTACAAACCTAGTCAATGAAATACACCTTTACTAGTAATAGCGCTATCAATACTTACAGTCGCATCACAGACCTCAAGTTACAAACCTAGTCAATGAAATACACCTTTACTAGTAATAGCGCCATCTATAGGTCGCATCACAGACCTCAAGTTACAAATCTAGTCAATGAAATACACCTTTACTAGTAATAGCGCTATCAATAGGTCACATCACAGATCTCAAGTTACAAACCTAGTCAATGAAATACACCTTTACTAGTAATAGCGCTATCAATAGGTCACATCACAGATCTCAAGTTACAAACCTAGTCAATGAAATACACCTTTACTAGTAATAGCGCTATCAATAGGTCACATCACAGACCTCAAGTTACAAATCTAGTCAATGAAATACACCTTTACTAGTAATAGCGCCATCAATAGTTAGTCGCATCACAGACCTCAAGTTACAAACCTAGTCAATGAAATACACCTTTACTAGTAATAGCGCCATCTATAGGTCGCATCACAGACCTCAAGTTACAAACCTAGTCAATGAAATACACCTTTACTAGTAATAGCGCTATCTATAGTTACAGTCACATCACAGACCTCAAGTTACAAACCTAGTCAATGAAATACACCTTTACTAGTAATAGCGCTATCAATAGGTCGCATCACAGATCTCAAGTTACAAACCTAGTCAATGAAATACACCTTTACTAGTAATAGCGCCATCTATAGGTCGCATCACAGACCTCAAGTTACAAACCTAGTCAATGAAATACACCTTTACTAGTAATAGCGCCATCTATAGGTCACATCACAGATCTCAAGTTACAAATCTAGTCAATGAAATACACCTTTACTAGTAATAGCGCCATCAATAGTTACAGTCACATCACAGATCTCAAGTTACAAACCCAGTAAATGAAATACACCTTTACTAGTAATAGCGCTATCAATAGGTCGCATCACAGATCTCAAGTTACAAACCTAGTCAATGAAATACACCTTTACTAGTAATAGCGCCATCTATAGTTACAGTCGCATCACAGACCTCAAGTTACAAACCTAGTCAATGAAATACACCTTTACTAGTAATAGCGCCATCAATAGTTACAGTCACATCACAGACCTCAAGTTACAAACCTAGTCAATGAAATACACCTTTACTAGTAATAGCGCCATCAATAGTTACAGTCACATCACAGATCTCAAGTTACAAACCTAGTCAATGAAATACACCTTTAGTTAATGTATCTACATACTTGTTTATCAACAGTGAATGCAATTACTTCGGATAGTGATGACAGCTATTCTCCTGTCAAAGCTAAATCTAAAGCTACCATGGACAGTGATGATAGCTATTCTCCAGTGAAAGCTAAACCAAAACCCAAGACCAAAGAAACTAAGAAAGAACCAAAGAAAAAGACGCTTGGGAAGAAACCAACAGCAGTTGGTGGTGGTGCAAGCAAGAAAGGTTTGTTAGTTTTTGTACCCTGATAAATTTAATACATGCTTTTGATCTGACCTGATGTCTCTATAAACAAGTGTAGCACATAAAGTGCTTTACTTCAGTGTTACTGGTTGTAAAATGAATGCTATAAACAAGTGTATCACATAGAGAAAGTGCTTTACTTCAGTGTTACTAGTTATAATATGAATGCTATAAACATGTGTAGCACATAGAGAAAGTGCTTTACTTCAGTGTTACTAATTGTAAAATGAATGCTATAAACAAGTGCATCACATAAAGTGCTTTACTTCAGTGTTACTGGTTGTAAAAATGAATGCTATAAACAAGTGTATCACAGAGAAAGTGCTTTACTTCAGTGTTACTAGTTGTAATATGAATGCTATAAACAAGTGTATCACAGAGAAAGTGCTTTACTTCAGTGTTACTCATTGTAATATGAATGCTATAAACAAGTGTAGCACATAAAGAAAGTGCTTTACTTCAGTGTTACTAGTTGTAATATGAATGCTGTAAACAAGTGTATCACATAGAGAAAGTGCTTTACTTCAGTGTTACTAGTTGTAATATGAATGCTATAAACAAGTGTATCACAGAGAAAGTACTTTACTTCAGTGTTACTCATTGTAATATGAATGCTATAGACAGTGTATCACAGAGAAAGTGCTTTACTTCAGTGTTACTCATTGTACATCTATTGCTCACACTCTCTATTGTCTCTCTCTCTCTCTCTTTACTACTGTTGTCTACAGGTAGTAAAAGTAGCCAACCAAGTATAGTGGTAGCGATATCTAAAACAAAGACGACAGCTAAACGTAAGAAGGATGACTCCGATTCTGATACTGTTAAACCTAAAAAGAAAGGTAAGTTCTATCACCTAATTAATTGGCTGTCCTTTAGACAGACACACTTCATCCAAATAACTGCCATCAAGTAGCTATATTCTATATGCATGATTCCATGTGTTGTATTGAAAAAAACTTTGGATGAAGGCAGTATTCTCCTTTAATATAGAAAGGCATTGTGCAAATAGTGGTCCTTGCCATCTTGACCACCATGCCTGGCAGGTTTCTACCGTGCTTTTAAAAGTCTTCTCCCACCTTTGACTTATAGTAATCTTTGAATGACAATTTTATAATAATGCTTCCACATGAAGAAGAAACTGTTGATTCCAATGTCCATGTGTGTGTATGTATTGAAATAAAAGATGTCAGTATGTTTCAATGTTGACGAAATGCATCGAATAGGCTGATCGTATGCAAATTACCATTTTTTCAGTATGCAAAGTAGGAGTCATCCTTGCAGTCTTTTATAGATAGCACACTGCAAGGTATAATTTTGTTGTGTAATCACCCTACTATTCAGTGCGATATCCCCTAAATGTCAAAATTGCTGTGTTAGTAGGCACACAATTACTAGCAGACTCATAAAATAGACATCTTGGCTCCTACAGAACAAAGTTTGTTGTTTGTCTTACCCCGTTTGTATTTTTCATACAAGCAGCTCCAAAAGCAGCAGCAGCCATACCAAGATTTTCTGACTCAGACTCGGATCTAGAAGCTATTCCTGAAAGGAGGCAGCCATCATTTGATTCCGATACCGATGATTACCTTCCAATAAAAGAAACCAAGAAACCAGCAAAGGTATCGTAATATTTTGTTTTGTTCATTTTGCTTTTCAAATAGAGATCACTGCTGTACGTCATGGAGAGAAAAAAGGTGACAGATCATCAGATGCATGAACAAAACGACAATTACAAGTTACAAAAATACTTCTTGAATAGATAGATGTATATGGTCTCAATTTTTTATATTTATTTTATTTTATTTCATTTATTCAACAAACTCGTGTTGTACACCATAACTTAAAATGCACCTCAGAATTTAAATCTTAACTTTTGCTGTTTCTTTGTTCAATGAAAACTCCAACCTATTCTCAGTTCAAATCAAGAAATAAAATCAGGGGTTACCATACAAACTTTTGAAATAGAAGTCAAAATGATATCAAAAGTTAGTCATTTTAGAATCCAATATGGCCGCCAAATACTGTGTTAACTCTGTGTGAAAATTAAATTGGCGATTTCTTTGAAAACAAGATGGCGAACCCCCAAATTTCTTTTATTACTTCAAATGGTCCAGGAACAAGCTTTCATATGGCAAAGTTTTGAGAGAATTGAAGAACTTTAATTTTAGTTTTAGTCACCAAACACCTACCTTAACACATTCACTCGAAATCTCAGCTCTTTTGTAATTTTGTATTTCAGGCTAAACCCAAGGCAAACCCAAAGCCGAAACCCAAAGCCAAGACTAAATGGAGTGATTCAGAAGATGATTCTGATGGCTTCACATCCAAACCTAAACCCAGCAAGACTAAAGCCAAACCTAAACCCAAGACCAAATCCAAGAATAAGTGGAGTGATTCTGAAGATGCTTCTGATAATAGTTTCAAAATTGATGACAGCTTTGGTGCAATACCAAGGGAACGTGCTGGTCGTTCTAGAGCCCCTGTCAAATATAACTTTGGAGATAGTTCTGATAGTGACTTTTAATCTCGAGTATTGGGTGTGGAGGTGGGGAGGTATTGGGGTGTGGGAGGTGGGGAGGTTTTGGGTGTGGGGAGGGAGAGGTTAAACCCAATTGAGGTTATTACCTCATCAACTAATGTCATATTTTTAAGCTCATGTCAGGTTCACATTACAGGAATAATTGTACATTTGGAGGAGAGGCCAACGGTTCATGGATCTCTGTGTAAAGTACCATGCACACCAGAAGTACACTGCGTCCAGCTGTGTACGTACATGATAACATTAGTTGAATTATGTAACAATCTTGGTGTACAAAACCTGTATTCTAACATCACTAGGCTCAATGTTACTTGTCGTCTTCAGTTTCTCAGTTTTGATCAATTCTGCCCCCGAGTTGTTTCATTTCCTCAAAGTTTCTATTCCTTAAAAGAGTACATGTTTGACCTTGATTGTGAACGTTGGTGTCTTAACATCAACCCATTCTCTCTTGTGCACCGATGGATTCGTTGTAAAAAGTCACAAACTGATACTAAGGCTTTTTAAACTACGTATTGTTTACTTGATGTGTCAGAGCAAAGCAAATTTTGAAGATTTTTACATTGAACGCTTACTTCATTTTAACCAATGTGAGAATTTAATGATTGAGTATTGTTCTGTCTTTGAAGTTCTATACTAAAAAAAAATCTTCAAAATGTAGAAACGACTAGTAAATTGTTGGGTATTTTGCTGACTGAAACTACACTTTAAATGAATTTATGGAAAAAAAGAGTATTATAATTTATACACAAAAGAGCTCAGCTAATGGAGCAAGGACATTTTCCACCTGAACAGCTCCCTCTAGTGTTGAACTAGACATTCCTTTCAAATAGCGCCATCTAGTGTTGAAATGTCTAAGCAATATATATATTAAATGACTAGTCATTCCCATAAAGAGCACTTTCTATTGGTATACCCTTTTTACGTAAAAATGAAACTCGAGTTGATATTTTCATGAACATAATGTGGCTGATACAATCAGAACAGGTTTTATTGCAAAGCCATCAGTTGATAATAAGGGGGACATGGTTGTAGCGCCCTTGTAAGTCTTGTCTCGTTAGTAGATTAGAGATTTACTCCTGTAAAATGTTTATCTGGTGGCTTCATTATTGTATAACTTTAACTATGAACATTAATGTTACAACAACAAGTTAGTGTCTCCAAAAACTTCTCAAATTTTTCAAAATGAAAAATGTTCTTATTGAATAGATATGAACAGAATATTGTACTGTGGAATGCATCATTTCTTGCTGGAAACAGATCGTTTCTTTAAAACGCTCATGTTGATTTCAAAGCCACCAACCACTTCCCAATATGAGTTCAATTATGGCTATCAAGTGACTTTTCCCGGAAAATTCTTAAGTGTATATTTATTGTCTCCTCGCTTTTTTGGTTTTTTTATTTCTATTTTGCAAACTTGTCAAGTAATCTAGAAACTTTGAAATATTTTTTCTCGATCATTCATGATTCTAGTTTTTGACAGTTTTTTTTTCATCAACTTTGTTTTCTATCGTTAAGCTGGAGAGCGTTGTGAAACACGAAGTAATTTTGTTACACTGCCAATGACACGTACATAATACTGCTTGTAAAAATGATTTTGAAAGAAAAAATTTGGTCGCTCTACTTACGTGTTATACAAGTTGTACTTTTATTATTTGAAATTTTTTTTCTACCATTTTGGATAGAGCGGTATTTGAAGAGTAGAAGATAGTCTTGCCACGTTGTGGGTTAGAAATAGTTTAGTTTTGATTTGATTTAGAGAAATGAGTACATTAGCCATGGACTTGACCTTGACGTCATTTTGATGTTGAAATAATCTGTATTATTGAATAACAAGTCATGATGATAGAGTGATAGACTAGATTGTACGAATAGAAAGTGTGTATGGATAGATATATTATGCATGCTTAAATTCATTCATTCATTCTCTCTCTTTCTCTCTACATGTATGGTACTCACTCTAACTCTCGCCTTTGCTATGCCATCAGTGCTGTTAATCTCTCTCTCTCTCTCTCTCTCTCTCTCTCTCTCTCTCTCTCTCTCTCTCTCTCTCTCTCTCTCTCTCTCTCTCATTTCACATGTTTGCTTTGCCATACCAGTGTTTTTCACATCTTTTCTGTCACACTCTCAGACATTCACATACACCTACCTTTGCACCACACTCTATAGCTGTCATCTCAAGCATTCCTAATTCTTCCACATTACAAGTTGTCTCTACTACATTGACATTTGAATATTTTATAGAATAACACTAGTACAATACTTGTACATGTATTGCTATTATTATTAGTGTGAAAGACCTCTATCAATTCACTTTGACCAGAATATTCAAATAAACAGAGTTTCAACAAAATTATTCGTTTTGTCTTGGCTTTCACCGCTTTTGCATGTTGAAAATAATAATGACTCTATGGTTTTCTGTTTCACATTGTCATTACCCAACCGGCTCCGACATAAAAAGTTTTTAAAAAAATATTTAGCCACCCTTAATAATTTGTGGAACAGCGCCATCTCTGGCAAGAATAAGCAAGTGTCGACATCATCTGCAGTCATGACGGTGGCAACACTTGTTCATGAACAGTATTTCTTCCATGACAGAAGTTATTCAAGTAGGGGAAGCTGAGAAAGGGCTTGTTACCGGGAATTCGCTTAAAAGAAGATGCTCTTTTATTTTTTAAATCACCCGACTGACATATGCTATGGAAATGCAATGAGAAACAAAAAAATTGTCACCCAAATAAAGTAACTTGATTTATACTCTAGCACTGATACATTGAAACTGACTAGGTGTACCCTTTGCTTGTATAAGCATGGATGATGTCATCCTCCCACCTCGTCCATATGACCGATGAGGGCGCCCTATACAAGCCATCGTTCTTCAGTTTTAGCTACTTGGTCAACATGGTATATCGCAGCTAGTGAGCTTGTTCTCCGTTTCTTTCAGCACCTTTCGTACCCAGAAAATTGCTTGAATTACTGATGTATACATCTGTTTTCGTAAAAAGAGGCATGATATAGTCATCGCTATTAGCACTTGACATGTTTATACTACTGAAGCCCGGAACTAAAGGCCATCGCAGTCGATTTGACCGTTAAATCATTACTAAAATGTGACACGTGTATGTTATCTTTGATATCTTTGGGTCGATAGGGACAAGAATTCAGCTGACTAATTTATAATTGTAACATATTGATAGCACTGATATTGATAGAGTTATTGAAATCTGAACTTTGAGTCGATGTGTTATGATATAAGTAATAATGATAATAACTTCATTACACAACTGTATCGTCAGTGAATACTGTATGGTAAACAACAACAAAACAATTTTTTTTCTCTAACACTAACACATTAATATCTTTACAAGTGTTTTCAAAAATTTGGCAAGAGGAAGATGGTATTGTATAATTTTTAAAAAACGATACATTTCTATTAATACTACTGATATTGTTATAAGTGCTGTCCTTATATACATTAATAATAAAGAAAAAATACTTTTCTCGGAACGTCTGTTTTAAATGTTACTACAGGGACTGTGTTTTTTACGGTATTGTCACGTCTCTCTAATAATCAGGACTCGTAATGACTCCATCTGCAAGCAAGCAGGCCGCGGTAGTTACATTTTGTATGCTTATCACGATCACTCTACTATTACTAGTAATTACTTGCGCTTTTTTGAACAATAAAAAAAAGGCAAAATTTCCTTGCGAAAAAATGACACGCATACACTTTCAAAATATCTAAAATTCCTTCCTAAAGTTGTAAAATTTATTACAAATATCAAATTACTAATTTTAATGTTTTTTTATATTGCAAACAAAATATTTCAGTTGTCGACTATTGTCTTGTGAAATCATATTTACATAAAAGTTCACCGATACTGTATATAGACAAACGCACTTCATTGAACTCTGGATGACCTTTCCATCTGCCGCGAGTTCCATGACGTCATTTATAAGGTCACGTGTTTTACTATCGGAAGAAGCTCACTTTTATTACCTGAGAGTAGATTTTTGTATATTCCAAATGCAGGATTGAAATTGACCTCTCAGAACACAATAAACGCACATTTCTTTCAAATGCATAGCACATAAAACAAAATGTTGTGAAATATTGGCGGTTGAGAATTTCCCATTGGGGTCGTAATAACGGTATTGTTAGAAAAGCGGCGTAAAACAAAAGGCGGTTTCTTAAAAGGCCTGATTACTTATTGGTTGGGCCATGTCCCAATCGTGTCATTATTCGCAAGGTCAAACCGACGGAAAGGTCAAGGTCAAAGCTTCGAGAAAGTCATGAAAACGGAATGATCTGACTATTTATACATACATAACAAAAAGCTCCATTCATATATCTTGCTACGACGGAAAGGGCGGCTAATAAAGTTTGCGAAATGGACTCTTAAAGTTGCTCTACCCGCGTCTTAAACCAAGAAAACAAAACAAACATAATAATCGGTGCACAGGCAATGCGTGATTTGATCGACATTTAGAAACGCTCGTCGCGATCGCGGGTGTACGTCAAACTGAACGTTATATATAAGGACCGAGTCACTTTCGCTTACGAGTGCCCCATGGCCTCGAAAAAAATAGGAACTTTTAGTATTATCCAAAATTAACGCAATATGCAAATTATGCATTATTCTCGAAACAATAATCTCCTCGGACACTATTCAACCAATCTGCGTTTGTCGGAAGGTATCCGTCGCACAAACACAGAGGGTAAATCCGCTTTCTTGAATTTCACGTCCATGTGTGAAAACCCTTTCTGAGGATCACCAAACAATGCGGTACCGATAGACGGTAGGTTTAACGATGGGTCAACTTTTATAGCAGGTTTTTATGAGGTAACAGTTTGGTGTATAAAAATAAAAGAATGTGTCGGTCCACCAAGGACATTTTAATATATGGTTGGTGAAATACACGGGGGAAAATACAAGTGTTCACATCTTCGACAACTTTCAAAAATCATTTCTCTTATGATTATATTTTGTGCTGTAATATTTCCAAGTCGTGTAAGCCCTCATCACTTTCAAATTTGCAAAGCAACGTGTGGAACGACCCTCATCGCTCAGGCTGACATGATAATAACGTTTGGAACGAGGCTGCGTTGCTCAGGCTGATATGATAATAGCGTTTGGAACGAGGCTGCGTTGCTCCGTGATGTTATTGGTGTACTAATATCGAAAGAATTCCGAAGTCTACATGGTCATGGTTGCCTTGACAACCGCGTAACATTACCCGTAATGCCATTTTCTGGTCAAGTTTAATAGTATGACGTTAACACAAAAATTATATAGTGCGCATGTGCAAATGAAAATAAATTGTCATTGCGAAAATTTATCCCGAATTTATTCTGGAAGGAATAAATACGAAATCATGACTACAACGCTCATAAGAGTTATGTACACTTTGTTATGACCCCAGTAAATTGTGAATTTTCCCGATGGAGATTTATTCTGAAAACGAGGATGTGCAATGGACTAGTACGGGCTTATGTATTTTTCACCAATACAATATTTAGATTTAAATTTAAAATTGGCAAAATTTGATCAGTGTCTACGAAGGGGTTTGCGTGATTTGTTTCCTTCCTTCCTTCCTTCCTTTCTTTCTTTCTTTCTTTCTTTCGTTCTTTCGTTCTTCTTTCTGTGCCCTCGCGCTCAGAACGTATCGACACAGATCATCAATTAAAGAATACTCCCTCATTCCAGCATTTCTGAGATGTTATCAAAGTTCGATCGAATTATGATTTCGGAAATAAACCGATTTTTTTAAATAATATATTGAAAAAAGTATCAATGGCTGTTCTGGTTCATTTTGGCAATAAAGCACAAAAGGGTCGATATTATTCACAATAATAACGTTGCGTTTTTGAAGTAATCGTAACAAGATTCCAAAACTATTGTATGTGTCGTAGGCACATCATGCATATTTTGGTTTAGCCCGAGTCCAGAGACTTTGCTATCTGGCTTGACAGTCTTTTTCTGTCGACCACAAGGTATTTATCTGAGCCAGACAGTAGCGAAGTCTTCAGGTGAGCGTTGGGCCATGGAAACCTATATATGTTTTCAAATAAAGGACTGCGTATCTTCATGTAAAGTGTTACTCGGGAAAAGTCGTAAAATAACGTCATGCCCCGATCAAATTAAACCAGTATTATTTCACTGCACTACTCATAGTCATCAAAACCAAGTTTATGTGGTCACCAACACCGGTACCGACGATACAGACAATGGAAATACTGACTGAACAGCACCGAGATATTTTAGGTCGTGGTTTTCTCAATTGTTGGTTTAAATTTCAGCTGGGTAAAATCGGACCCTAGTATCAATGCATGTTGTCCTATCCTTGCCCCTTTACGTTACCAGGAAATACCTTAAATGTGTTGAAATTGACACGGTTCCAGCACTAGACAATAGAGGTAATAAAAACTCACCATCCTACCAAGGGAGTCGTTTATATGCACCTAACTTATATATCAGTGGAGAACATGAACAGGCGACTCATACCAGAGAAAAGTGAAAGTGGGTCAGTTTCTCGAATGTTGTACAATGTAATACTGCGACATCGGTGTCGTACGATATTTATGCGATGACAACGAGTACAGATATAAAGAAATAGAATGCTCATTGTCCATATAGGTATATGCAATGGCCATAAAATATATTATTCTTATAAAAATGGAATAAGTGTATGTCGTTATGTATATACTTTTATTGATATACACACGCGCGCGCGCGCATGGATAAACTCTCGCACGCACGGACGGATGGACGGACGGACGGACGGACGGACGGACAGACAGACAGACAGACAGACAGACAGACAGACAGACAGACAGACAGACAGACAGACAGACAGACAGACAGACAGACAGACAGACGGACGGACCGTATTCCGTACTACATTAGCTTCATACTATTATGAAGATAACGTAGTACGGAATACGGTCCGGAACTAGACTATTACTAAGAGAAGAGTCACTTAAGAAAACACCTTTGCAGGAATCGAAACATTAAAGCTGTTAATTATTATTATCTGACGCTATGAGATACAGTCTGGGTTAAAAGTCATTGATAAAGGAATCAGTAGTTACACAAACTATAACAAGTAATCTGTATATGCTACTACGTATACCAATGGTACCGATTCATAGAGAGATTTTGGCCTTGTCAACTCGAAAGCGCGTTCTTCTCGTATTTGTAACACCTTGAGGTAAAAAAAAAAACAGCCGATAGCAGCTGATCTGATATTTTCAGCTAAAATTTCATTACCAACTTGTCTACCATTTTGCAATTGCTACAAACATAATATTTGTCGCTGAAGCCACACACGAATTCCGCACAAAGGTATGCTCCTAGAAGAAGAATCATTCCGAGCAAAACGTTTTCCGACTCTCTTCAAGTATTCGTACTAATTCCCACCATTTACATTCTTCTTCCTGTGAGATATCACATCGTTAACTTTGTCCACAGTTCGATCAAATGGACCGCATTGCTCACTGACTGCTTGGCGTCCTTGCAAGTTCTCGCCATTTCTCACACGCCCATGTAAGATCCCGTAATCGCTTGTAATAAGTAGATGTTGCACCTTGAGAACGATTATTGTTTCTTGATCGAATCAATTAATTTGTCTTGTGTGGTAAGTATGAAACTGTCTACCACACTTGAATTTTTGTAATATTGAATGATATGGATATCGGTTTGGTTTATTAACTACCTGAATTTGTTACACCTGGTTACATCTAGTTACACCTGGTTACATCTGGTTACACGTGGTGACAGAAAAGACACCCAAATTCTCCAAAAAGAGTATTGTTAATCTGTAATATCACTGCAGTTTGAAATTTTGTGTCTTGTAAGTGTTACAAAACCCCTAGTCTGGATACCAACGTGGTATCGAATAATTACCTACTAGTACTACAGAGATCTGGGTCTTGAGATTCGCATCGTCGTAAACCACACCCTCTTTTACGGCACCGTCCAAGGTGGCGTCGCTTCGCAGTGTCGCGGAAGAAATAACAGCTCTAGTATGCAAGGATGGAGATTCGATGAAGAAGAAAGATAGCACTAGACTAGAAAATAGCAAACTAGAATCACGAATCTCTCCTGTCTTCCCTTCCTTCTCTCTTCCGTCCATTTCTTTCGTTTTTTACTATGACGTAATACTATTAAACGGTATTATTGTTGGTTCTTGTTGTATATAAGCTTCTTTGTCGTGTATTGTATTATTTTCTGATCTACTATATCAAATTTAGGGAATTCGAAGAATTGATCACGCGCATGCTCGACCCAGACAAGTTAGGGATGAACTTTTGAGGAGTATACACCGTCTACATCATGGATGAGATTGATTGACACATGGACTGTACTGGTATAATGGTTGGTATATAGCTAATCGACAGACAGGCAGACAGACAGACAGACAGACAGACAGACAGACAGACAGGCAGGCAGGCAGGCAGGCAGGCAGGCAGGCAGGCAGGCAGGCAGGCAGACAGACAGACAGACAGACAGACAGACAGACAGACAGACAGACAGACAGACAGACAGACAGACAGACAGACAGATACCGATAGATGACACTTTAATCGTTGGAAGGTGCCATCGTTTGTATATCTTAATAGTTCATTCGAATGTGTTGTCTGTTTTAGAAGATTGCTAATAAAAAAAACATACCGACACGTACATATGAGGCTCGTGATTACACGTAAAAAATAATGTCTAAATTGAACAAAAATATTTGAAATACATTTGATGGCAAAACCAATGCGAAATTGTGTCCGCACCTAGACTTAAAGGGGCACAAGCTGAGTAAGTCTAGTTCCTATAACATAAACGATGACGTAATAGGTTATACTATCAAAAGATGTACAGTGCAACCAATAGTTCTAACAATACCAGAACATAAATTGTAATGTATGTCATAGAAGGCACGCATTGACATAAACATTATTAATACTAGAATAGTTTTATGGCAGTATTTTGTGAGTATTTTCACATAAGTGAAAACTCTTATAAACGCTTACGTCACTTTCAATTAAAAGTCGTTTTGTTATCATCCTAGTACAATTCTTAACAACAGTTTTACCTATAATAATAATTGTTTTCAAGGCTGTAAGGGAAATTTGCCCCCCCCCCCACACGTACACATACACACGTACGTACGTACGTACGTACATACATACATACATACATACATACATACATACATACATACATACATACATACATACATACATACATACATACATACATACATACATACATACATACATACATACATACATACATACACACATGCATATACACATACACACGCAAATACATACACAAACACATACATACACACATACATACATACATACATACATACATACATACATACATACATACATACATACATACATACATACATACACACACACATACATACACACACACATACATACACACATACACACATACACACATACACACATACACACATACATACATACACACATACATACATACATACATACATACATACATACATACATACATACATACATACATACATACATACATACATACATACATACATACATACATACATACATACATACACACTCACACTGTCATAAGCTGTGATCGACATTGAGAAAATTCAAAATGTTCCGTAGTCGTAGCCTACAACGGCCATTTTATTCGTACATATTGGATTGACTCTTACTCTATTCGATAAACACGACACGTTCGATTCATATCATTAAGCACAGATGCAATTTATATTTTTGAAAGTGATGTTCTTTCAAATGCGGCTTTCTCAGATTCCCTTTGATGTCTTAACATGAAAACATTTTATTACCGTGCACAAAGTCACCGTATTTGTGTCATATATTGTGGTTTTGTCTGCGGTTTTGTCGGGCACTTCTCCGCCCTGTATGTCTTTCACTTCCACAACACGCCCTTGGATATCGCTCAGTTCTAGCTCAATCTATCATTTTATGCCCTGCTGTGAGTTTATATCTTTCCAGGTGACCTACGGAGATTGCCCGATAGCGATACGTCGACGTCTGCAGAAAAAGTTGTTCACCCCTTTTTCATTTCAGCCACCCTTCCCGCCAAATTTATGTAAACAATTTATCGTTTTCTTTCAAATTTTGGTCCAAAAGGGTTTCTTTTTAGACTATTAATAGAGTTGTAACTTTTCTTAATTCATTCGTGTGTAAAGTTTTGCAGAAATCTGTATTCACGACAGCCATCCTCAAGTTCCCGCCAAAAATATTATTTAAATTTACCGTATCCTGCAAAATTTTGGTGAAAAACTTTAATTTTAGACTATTGTCAGAAAAGAAATGTTTCTTAATGCATTCATGAAAGAAGTTTTATTTTTAAATGATCAATTTCGCTGTAATTTTCTTTAAATTCGTGTCTGGTTTAGTATATTGGCATATTACTTGTACCGTCTGGCATGGAAGAGGTTCGTTTGTTTTGTGTAAGGCTGTAGTACGTGTTCAGAATATCGACGCGATGAAATAACCGATCGATAAGACATCATATTATCAAACGATGTGTAGTAGGCTATTGACACTATAATATAATTGCCGTTTTGGCGGAATTTCTTCGGAAATGCTCTTATTGGTGATAATTTGATACGACTTGACGCAAACATTCGGCAAAATTTTGAGAAACCGCTTCTAATCTAAAGCAGCTGACACCAAGTTTTGCGACATATAAAAACAGATGTTTCATTTGCGTGTTATCTAGAGAGTTATACTTCGACCGACCAGGAACTGTGTCTCTAAACCAAAAATTGCCCCATATATATATTGTAAGCAGACGATAATTTTAAGAATTGCACATGCCCCGACTGACCCTGAAACAAAAACAGAAAAAAAATCCTCAAAAAAAAAATTCCCCAAAACAGTGACGACCTCATCAGAGTCTGCTATTTTAGGCCAAACTGTATGCTTGAGGGAAGGTTCTTTTTACTTGACTGCTCAACCATCCCAAATGAACAATTTGAAAAATATAATGTCTCTTTCCAATTAGTCTAGTTCCTATACGGCATCGTTACAATTTACACCTCCACTCGTAAGAAACCACGTTGGCACCCAGACTACTTTCCGCATGACAGCTGTAGTAGGCCTACCTCGGAGTATCTTGTAATGATTATCGCGCCGAGAGTTGGTAACGCCGCGCCTCTACGTACATTGGTCACACAGACGGCAAAAATGTGACCCAACCCCGGCCTCAACACAGAGAAGGTTGTAAACATCTAGCATGCAACTGAGAACAACTAAATAATAGTTGTATATAAAATTTGATAGTATGATATATAAAAGAGGCCTCGGAGTCGTTAAAAGGTCGGACCAACTCGGACAAGATTTCACAAAGAACGTTCCTTTATCTAGTAAACTAAAATTGTTATTCATCAAAGCGCAGCGCAGACGACGTACAATTATCATTTACAACGATTCGCTCAATTTTGACGAACTTTATACATTTCAACAATTAGAATGGTGTTATTTCGCGAAGAGAAAAAAAAACTATAAAAATAATACTGACGCCACAGGATGAATTGACAGTTCTTTCACAATATAAGTTACTATAAAGTTGATCGGTTAATATGTCGGCATCTCAGATGAAATGTGAATGAGTGTGTTGAGAACACGAAGTGCACAGGGACCAAACTATACAATATGACTCATGACCTATCCCCACTCCTTCCCTACCCCTCTCCCTTCTTCTACCCCTCTCTCCGAGTCCGCCCACTCGCCTTTACCACTATATTCGACTCTCTGTCGTTCTCCCTATACTGTCTCTATGATTCTCCATCGGTCTTTCTCATCCATTCACTACCCCTGTGTGTGTGTGTGTGTATGTATGTATGTATGTATGTATGTATGTATGTATGTATGTATGTATGTATGTATGTATGTTTGTATGTATGTATGTATGTATGTATGTATGTATGTATGTATGTATGTATGTATGTATGTATGTATGTATGTATGTATGTATGTGTGTATGTGTGTATGTATGTATGTATGTATGTATGTATGTATGTGTGTGTCTTTGTCTGTCTCTCTGTCTCTCTCGCTGTCTCTTTCTGTCCGTCTGTCTCTCTCTCTGTCTCTGTCTCTCTGTCTCTCTCTCTGTCTCTGTCTCTGTCTCTCTCTGTCTCTCTGTCTCTCTCTCTGTCTCTCTCTCTCTATGTCTCTCTGTCTCTCTGTCTCTCTCTGTCTCTCTCTTTGTCTGTCTGTCTCTCTCTGTCTCTCTGTCTCTGTCTCTCTCTCTCTCTCTCTCTCTCTCTCTCTCTCTCTCTCTCTCTCTCTCTCTCTCTCTCTCTCTCTCTCTCTCTCTCTCTCTCTCTCTCTCTCTCTCTCTCTCTCTCTCTCTCTCTCTCTCTCTCTCTCTCTCTACTTCAATTCAGTATTGTTCTCCTACGGTGTTAACGAGTAACAAAGAACATTTGCTATCGCTAGATCTAGCCTGTCAAGGTACGCTGTTTGGCCCAGAATATTTGGACCAAACATCACTGGCACTGTCAAAGTTTCTCGGTTAATGGACGAGCAACCTTCACAGTCTCTACAAGTTATTGCATTCTCTAGTTTTAATTTGACCGATATTTTCTAAAACTATTCAAGATGTTGCCCTCATAACCTAGATATTCACAAAAGTGACTACGAAGGTCCTTCAACATGAAGGACTCTCACATTTTATGGGTAGCCCTTTTGTATTTAGGCGTTTTGTACGTTGTCTTTTAGTAAGTTGCCGTGGGGGTATTCACAATGTTGTTCGTTTAGAAAATATGAAGGGAACAATTCGAAAACACTTGCCATATTTAAAGTACTTCACCAGAATTCGATCAAAATTACTTTGATTGTATTAGTATGTATATGTTAGGATATATGATATATTAAAGTCATGTTCGGGGTGTGAAACACAATACGACGGTTTTTGACGACAAGGTGCACACAAATCTTCTCATATTTTTTGCTAAATATTGTATTAATTTTTGAATCAGGTATTTTTTATATTAAAAAAAGGAAAAGTTATGAAAACAAAACTTCGTTAATAGTATTTTTGTTTCCATTATATTTTTTTTTTCATTTCAAAAAAATTATTCCGTCAGGTTTAGATTCAAAATGGCCGCCGTGAAATCCCATGGGTTAATATATCGTTCATGATTTTCACGAAAACGAAGAGATTACGTTAGACTACCTGTAGACTTGAACGACTACTGCCACAACACTTTTTTGCTATCCTATTAAACTGACATTTTGATTTTTTTGAATTTCAGGAAGGACAGCAAAATTTAAAATAAAAATGTCAGGATAGCAAATGGAGTGATAGCGTTAGTCCTTCGAGTCTACGTGTAGGCTAAGGCCGGGTTACGTGTTCTTTGTTTGTAAGTTTGATTCTATTTTCAATTTGATCGATTTTATTTTTAGATGTTTAATACTATCGTTCTATTTGTTTAATCGGTATATATAGCAATTGTCCGGACTTAATTTCTAAAAAGGAGGGAAAATCGCGCTACACATTCTGCTCTCAAAAAACAGCTTTGATCGAACTGTCGTGTGTTATTAAAATGACTGGTAACCAATGGTTACACTATCCAGATCAAGTTTTATATCGCGAGAACTCAAATTTTATACGATGTGGTCCAATTACGGTCGTACCGTCACAAATATAGTAAATTAATGAAATCGGTTCTATGCGTACATAAAGTCCATAATATCAAAAACTTGTCGATTTGTCGTTTAAAAAGCACAGCGCAAAAATTTTGATCACGTGACACAGCTTTCCCATTTTCAAGTTGAACGTTAACGGTCGATGTGAATGTCCGAGTTAGCCCCTTGATCGTTTTTAGTATTGTCATTAGCCTTGAGTATATTTTATGGAGTCTGTGCTGTGAGAACGATGTATGTGTGCACGGCGATAAATACTCACCAAGTGCCTGTTAAAAGCAAGGAAGAGACCTAAACGAGAAATTCATGCAAATGACAACAATACACAAGAACTGCTTGCGACTGATCTTCCTTGCGTTTGCTACCCCTCTGGGAACATTCTGTCGTGAGGTTATTGAACTGTTTGTTTTGTCTGAGTCTCTGCAGTCGTGCATAATATTGCAATAAATCATAATAATTGGTAATCCTACGGATCAGACAGTTCTGCTGTAAACTTGAACTTCAAAATGTGTTATTTCGAGTTTCTGATATCAGAATTTAGTTTCATATGTAGTCGACATAACAAACAAATGGATGTCATCTTCAAAAGTTGTCAAAAAAAGGTAAATTTCCATAAGTCTGTATTTGAATTATTCCGGTGATTTTATCCACTTTCGTTAAAGAACTAAGCTCCATGCACGTGTCGCGTGTCGGTTTCACGTGCCTCAGTCACAACTATATATATAATACATCAACGTAGAGATGTGTCGCATAGACGCGTTCGACAATTCACAGTCCATCTGTGCGACGACCAGATGAATGACAATCAACTGAAAACAGACGGGAAAGAAATGAAATATACGCAATTGTATAACTGTATTGTTGAGAGTTGCACATGTTGTCCATTTTGCATAATATATTATAAATGACATCCCGGCATTTGTCGAAAAAAACTCGCAAGTCGAGACCACATCTGTGTATATCTAAAACTACGATTACACCTTACCTGGAGACTTGCCGTCTCGACAAACTGTCTTGACAATATCTTCTGGCTGACGACATTTTCATGCCTGATAGCCAAGTCTCTAGACTAGATTACATCATAGTCAAATCAGGTATTAATGTCGACAATTAATATTGAAGCATTATGGCAAGGCCAACTGCAATAAAATATATTTTAAAGAAATTAAACATGATTCGTTTTATCTTCTTTAGGAACGACAAAGTCAGGCAGACGATTTTGGTCAGTTTTCGTGTTGAGACGCAAAAAGATCGAGCTGATTAAAAATATTTAGTTTTGCTTTGCCTTTACTATTGATCTTAATTCCTTTCATTTCATTTCATTTAGGTTTTACTGTCTTCTACATCATGTGCCTCAGATCGTTTGAATCGTGAATTACAAATTTTGATGAAAAAAAAGCGATCGATTTTGTTCAAAGCTGTCACTTTTTCGTTTTGTACTTTCACCATGGTTGCTAATACGAATATTGCGTGTCACTTGGACTAAGAGAAACTGATAAATTGTCCTTTTATGTAAATAACTGACCCTACCTTCATAAATTATGTCTACGCAGTACTACAACATTAGTATATGCTTGTATCTGCGAGGTAGCCCAGTAGACACGTGCACATTAGTTTTGAAAGGTGTTGTTGTCCGATCATTTTTCCAGTCGTATTTTCCTCTTACTACAACAAACAAACAAACAAACAAAGCAAAAGTCAAAAGATGACTGTACATTTTATCTCATCTCACAGTTTGGCTTCCTTCCTCGTATTTTCTGTTGATTAATATTAAAGAGGGTTTCATTTCCGTTTTTACCGGAAGTTAGACATGACATAAACCTGAAGTACAGACCTAGGATGCGATGGGGGCACAAAATGTAAATGACGACACAACGTGTGGTCCTTCGATGGGGTGTGAATTTTCAGGTGTTTGGTCATATTTGGCTCGAAATGGCTTCGTTTTCATAATAATTCTTACCGTAGGAAGGAAGAGTCCTTCAGACTCCTTCTCACATCCTCCTCGAGTCCATATACCATGGTTTAGGTGGAAGTATATACGTGTGTGTGTGTATATATATATATACATATATGAGAGACATAAAAGCAGCAGTGAATGACCCAATCACCTGTTACACCTGTAGATCTTTATGGTGAAACGGTTCGTAGCGTAAATCCATAATGTAATATCATACTCGTCTTCTTTCATATATATATATATATATATATATATATATATATATATATATATATATATATATATATATATATATATATATATATATATATATATATATATATATATAGTGTCGTGGTCACTGGCAAAGACTAGCGTTTCAACTACTAGTAATCAGGTTGAACAGGACATCGTTTAGCTTGATAGCCAAATCTCTGTAAATAGGTTATATACATTGTTTAAATGTTTTCGAAAATTACATATTCGTGGTTTGTTTGTTTGTTTGTTTGTTTGTTTGTTTGTTTGTTTGTTTGTTGTTGTTGTTTTGTTTTGTTTTGTTTTGGGGGGGGGGGCTAGCCTGTTTCTGGCGCTCTTGTGTTACTGCATTATCTCTCGTATTCACTGAAATACCAACTCTTGTGAATATTACAATAGCGCGGTAATATGTACTTATTATAATTGTTTGTTGTATTTTGAAAATATTTTTACCCAAACGAATTGGAATTATCACACATTGTAAAATAATGCATACATATTTCGGTCATAAATTCCATAGCTATGTTTGCCTTATTTATCGCATTACAAGTACCGCCATCCAACAAGTACCAGTGTGATGATTACGTAACAAACTCGTTAAAGTATAATAAAAGAAAAATATGAAATATAGCCAGAGATAGACCTAGCACAGAGAATTGGCGTAGGATTCTGTGTTCTGGGGACCTTACTCTATTGCAATAGTCTTTTCCATATAGAGGTCGTCCCAAACTAAGCCAAAGATAGCCGGTATACCAGTCGTACGCGTTTGCGGACTTTTGGCTCTCCCCGCTCCGCTATCGACGAGAGCCAAAAATCGATCCCACACACGACTGGCCTGTATTCTGGGCTAATTTAAGCCACAGACGACCTATTCGAGTTCCTATACGGTATCGTTACGATTTAAAACCTCCCTTTAATGATAGAGACCACGTTGCCCGCCATTCAGACAACAGACGACCAATTTCTCAATAACCAAAATTTGGAAAGGGCGAAATATTATTTGCTAAGATGCTTCAGATGAAATAAATAATAGTATTAATTATCAGTACATTTAGTGGTAGTCCTACTTGCAGACTGAGTAAATCGGGACTCTATTCCGACATGGACTCGCTAGTACTCGTCTGTAAATATCACAAATTTCAAGTTAACAGTGGGTGATTTGGGTAGAGGAGCCTCACACAACTCAGAGCTTTGTCGTTGGCGTTCAAATCTATGACGCTTTTTAAGACTAGACCTCAGTGACCCCAGTCTAGTGCTATCCATTGCATCGAATCTCAAAAGATGATTCGATACCACGGGTGATAGAGTCTCTGTCATAGTTGCACGTCCCTGATTGTATCGGTCTGTCCAACGCGACGTGCCTAGGTAGAATGCAGTACGCAACAGGTGACTGGTTTATCATCGAGTTGGGGGGGGGGCCCATCCGCGTTGTGAAGTATTACTATTACGCAATAGCTCAAGTACACCACGGTACACTTATCAGATACTGTTTGATGTAAGTAAACAACTTATATATGTTTTGAATGATAGTAAAGAACACAGAAATTTTAATAGTCATGTTAGCGCATATTTTTCGTTGTTCCGCATATGTAATATTTGTTTGTTGATTCTTAGTTCCGACAGTCACGTTTGTCTAAGACGCATATACAGAAATGTTAGACCCAAGGTCAGAAATGTTGACCTTTACTGAAACTATTTACTTAGTGATTGTAACAAATGAATTTATTCAATCCAGACGATATAATATAAGTTGTCAACACAGCTTCTTCTTTTTTGTAAACTCCGTCTCAAGACCGTCAAACTGCTAAAGATAAACCGTTGCTAGTATTTTCTTCAACAAAAATGTGAATTGCAGTGATTGTTTTTAATTTCTTACTTTTTCGCACTTTTATAAAATCGAAAACAGTATCGGTAGGTCTACGTTATTACAAGCAAATTGATGCATTCTACATGTTCTGGTGTTGATTTTTTTATTTGTAAATCAAAAGACAGAAAGTAATGTTTATTTCGTAAAGAAAACCATGAAAAGAACGGATTATTTCGTAAACAAAAACAATAAATGCATAAAAAAGTAATATCTAGTATTTCATAAACTAAAAAGTAATGTTCATTTCGTATACCCCAAACAAACAAACAGACAGACAGACAGACAGACAGACAGACAGACAGACAGACAGACAGACAGACAGACAGACATGGAAAGTTATCTTCATTTCATTTACAACTAGTAATCACGTGACCCAGAGACTAGTCTAGTTCCAAGCTGGTACAGTATTACGCAAAGTAATGAAGTTTTTAATACGCAATACTCTACCAGATTGGAACTAGACTATACCCAGAGACATGTCTTGGTGTTACCATCTCAAACTCTCTACACCAACATCGAGAGGAAGTCACTGAATCCCGTGATACATAATTATAAAAATCATTTTTTTTCTTCTAAATTGTGGACTCTAGATTTAAGGGTAATCGTCTTTTTTGTCTCGTGACTTTCTATTTTGGTATTATCGTCGGCTATCCTACATACACAAGTGGCCCTTTTGATAAAACACCTTGCAACAGTAACAGAGTGACATCAAATTAAACAACTTGAATGAAAAAAAAAGTGAACAATAGCAAAATGCATCTGTTGCATCGGCGATGTGGTCAGTAATTTTCCTTTGATCTCTTCAATAATAACAAAAGATGGACAGCTGTCGTAAACTGACAAACAGACTGCGATAGGAAACATGTTAATACACGTACAGACACCGGACACATAGAACACAATTGTCGGCCAACAGATGTACAATGCGGGGAAACTTCAAACAAATTTCGAACATAAACGAGATATAATTACACCAGGTTGCCAACATTAGCAGAGATGTAAACAATGTCATTTGCACATGATGCATATGTTAAAATCATAAACCATCAAACTGCCTGATATCACTACTAGTCCTGACTACATAACTTCCAACATTGGATCAGTACATGGCCCGAAGACTTGTCTTAGAGTTACTATCTCAAGAAGCCCCCCCCCCCTCTCCCCACCCCACCCCATCCTCACCCCCACCCCCACCCCCACCACACCAAGAGCTATTAGGACAATAACGATTTGTAACACCAAGACTGGCGAGTCTCGGGACTAAGCAGTGTGAGGGGGAGAACGAAGCAAAATCGTTTGTTTATATCAATCTACAATTTACATACTATTAACTTTTGTCCAATAAGATTAATGATAGGAAGTTGAGAACAATAGAGAATTTACATAATATGAATAAATGATAAGAACTGCGACGTGATATCAAACTTTTTGCCTAAAAATGACATTCTAGCCCCTTACCCTACACATGAACTTGATGATTCATTCTTTTCACCCCGTAATAAGTTTTTTTTCCAGATACACAAGCATGCAATAATTCATCAGCTCGTTCTCCTCTTTCTTAAAATAAGTTTACCTTGATTCATTTACTCTAATTGTCTGTGACATATCTTAGAAACATCTCCAATTCACCTCCTTCCCTTACGAAACTTCAAACATCAGATAGCAGATAGCAAAATATAGTAGAATGTCCCATCTCTTTTGTATGCATTCCTAATCCAATTTTATTTTTGGCTCCATATTTAAAAATATAAATATTTATAAATAATAAGAATGATCGAAATGGACATAAGAAATTAACATGTCTCTATACCGAAATGAACATTGAAGCGTGAAATGTACATCTCGAGTTAGACCACTGATTAGCGGCTTTTGTAGAGAAATTGAATGAACCAGTATTACTTTGATCTTCGCCGACTCCTATTCATTCAAGGATGACTTCCAATATCCTGTTAATTATGCTAATTATTTGTCGACTATTGTTTTACGTACTGGTATCAACACACACCTGCTATGGCAACTAGAAATAGTACCTTTCACTTACTCATCACCATTTTATGATGCTTGGGAATATTTTGTATTCCCAAGCATCATGTACATAACGAGTTCGTATGTTACCCTTTGCTGGGGAAATAGAGGGAAACCATTGTCGGTACTAAAACGAAGATTTTCAAATGTTATATTTTATTTCTTCCATATCCGACATATTATATTTCCTCTAAAATGATCTGCATTTAGCCCGGATACGAATTTCAAATTATAAAAAAATGACACATTTCTCACCCATGTTAAATTACATAGCATACATTTTTTGTATAAATGCATTCTGAAATTACATTTAAGACTAAGGTACTGGGCCTAAGTTGTTATTGATACCGTATACCTATTAGGAATATGATACTCATTGGATACAAACGCAGCAGGATTCTAAAATGTTTTGATAGAAAACGCTTTTTGTATTCATTTTGGTTCGGAAGACGTTACAGTATCAACGGCAAGATTGATGTGATAATGTATATTAGCTGTAATTAATAAGCCCTGGTGGTAACAAGCGTAGCTCAGAGACTTGTAGGGAGACAGACAGACGGGCAGACAGATAAACAAATGAATGAATCGACAGGTGCGCAGACATAGATCGAGACAGGGCGAGAAATTAGAATGAATAAGATGCGATTTCAGAAAAGACGAGTAGACAAGAAAAAGTCTCAAGGTCAGGCTAGCGACTATAACAAATGAGCTTGGGACTGAATTAAAAACAGAAAAGAAAACGAACATGAGGGAAACTTATTGTCTTTTTTTGTTTCTCAGTCTATAAAATTGGCGACCAATTTATCCGATAAATAAAATGCGTCACTGGAGTCCCGGTCAAAGGTTAGGGAGTCATGGCATCGTAAAATGTTAGTAATCTGCAATATTAGTCCGGAGAGAGGAATATCTTCGGAAATTCGTAAAACCATTTTCATAAGCTACGCCAGAGTGTGTTTTTTTCTGCTCTCAAAAAGGGGGCGCTTGGCCGTGGAACCTTCTACTGTTACCCCAGAGTAGGCTGGGTTGGTTTTTTGGGGGGTTTTTTTTGGTGTGTTTTTTTACAACGGCCGTACATCTAGTAAAACATACCATGGGCGCATCACAGTGATTGCCCAGCCTTATAGCGATTTGGTTGCGTCAAACATCGCTATGTACATCACAACTGTTAGCGATGCAGTGAACACAATGCCAAATTGTCTGAGACACATCTGATATGGTATCGATTGCTTATCAGCGATGTTAATATAATCTAAGCATAGTTTATTAGCAAACAACAAAGGATTACTGGGACGTGACAACATGATAGATTAGATGGAACTCATTCGTAGTTTTATGGCAAATAAAGTACACTATATTTTCCATCATACATCATTTATCATACTCATATCACATATGGTACCATAGTATAATAGGGAGATGGGATGTGACGGTATGGCCGGGGGGGGGGCACGGTATACGTATTGACTGGAATATTGTTTCGGTGAAAAACTAACACTACTGTAACACTATGCTAGCTGAGTTACTAGTCCAGACTCGGACTCGTCGTTGTTTTCTAATCGGCTAGCTATCATTCTCACGCATGCGTGGTGTCGGAAGCTCATTGAGATAGTAACGTACACCAAGACAGGTCTGTGAGTTATTTTGAACACTGTTGTGTTATGTGTATGGAAATTGAATGAATGAATGAATGAATGAATGAATGAATGAATGAATGAATGAATGAATGAATGAATGAATGAATGAATGAATGAATGAATGAATGAATGAATGAATGAATGAATGAATGAATGAATGAATGAATGAATGAATGAATGAATGAATGAATGAATGAATGAACGAACGAATGAATGAATGAATGAATGAAAACCTTCCGTCATGTGTATCATGGCAAGCGTTTTCGAAAATAAAGAAATGAATATATATATATATATATATATATATATATATATATATATATATATATATATATATATATATGAATGTGTATGTGTATGTGTGTGTGTGTACGTGTGTGTACGTGCGCACTTATACATGTACATTGTGTGTATATACACTGATATATGATATATATTGTATATATTGTATATAATTAAAATGAATCGATGGATAAATGAAAATAAATAAACAAACAAACAAACAAACAAACAAATAAATAAATAAACAAACAAACAAACAAACAAACAAACAAACAAATATATAAACAACTAAACAACAAAATAACAATTGCAGGTTTGACACTGTTACATACATAATGATTTGATAGCGAACTGACTTGCAGAAATATAGAAATGTCCGGTTGACCTCAAACAGCTGTAACCCTAGTATAATAGAATATGTCCTGAGACAGCTTGTTACACTTACAGTACAATAGGAAAGGCGAAGGTCAACCACATGTCCTGAGACAGCTTGATATAGTACAATGGAAAAGAGGGTGGTCTCTGGTAGCATAATTAATTCTTTGTAATTAATTCTATACAAGTTCAAGAGCTGACACAGGTCTAACGACAAAAGAATGAAACAACAAAAGAATTCATTAATATCAATAAGTCCACGTCAAAGATATGAGAGATTTTAATCCCAGCAATCTTAGAATAAGAATTGTAATATAGTTAGGGTTACCATAGTGATACTATCAACAGATGCTCCAGATTCGATGAAGGTTTGGATTTCCATTTTTTTGACGACAATTCGGCTTTACTTCATTACTATTGTTATTGCAAAGAAGTCAGGTGGTTTTACGACACGAATAACAAAGTAGAAGTAAATGCTAGAGTATCCGCAAAGGGGTCTGGCGATTTTACGACATAAATAAAGAAGGTGGGGTTCTATCGTTGCCGCAAAGACGTCTGCCGATTTTACGATAGAAATAACAAGGTAAATTCATGTCGGTACCGTAAAAAGGTCTGCCGATTTTACGACAAAATTAACAAGGTAAATTTCTGTCATTACCGCAAAGAATTCTAGCGATTTTACGACACTACAAGGTAATTCTTATTGTTACCGCAAAGGGTTCTGGTAGTTTTATGACACAAACAAAAAGGTAAACCAATCCTGCTATTACCGCAAAAGAGCCCTCAGTCGTTTTTACGATAGTCACGATGTCGTTGACGAATAATTCAGGAATTTCAATTCTACATTTGTCATAATCAATGGGACAAAGGAACTGAAGTCCACACTGTGTTCACCCCATGAGCCGGAGAAAAATATTTTTCCTTATTGGCATGTAAAAATGAAGTAGTGCACTACAAAGTATTAGTTTTTGTTCATGAAGCTTTCAACACTCGGGGCAAGTTTTGTTCATAAAGAGAGATGTACTATTTATGTTCTCCCCTGCCTTCATTTCCCTTCACTTATTAGAAGAATAGTATTCACTTTTTTTTTCAATGCTGTAATGTAAATTTTTTGTGCGAAGGCTGAGGCCTTAGCATTTGAAATAAAATAACAATAGAAATAATAAAAGGGACAATAAATTATACCAGCAACTCTGGTTTCGTGTTTTCCACATACAATCATAAGGTAGTTTCATCCATGGAAAATAATTATACTGTAAAATAACCGATGATTTGAAACCCCACTAACGCCCTCTCCAACTATATACCCTGCACCACAATATTCATAGCCGCTGAACGAAAAGAGGCAAGTTGTGTATTTACAGCCATCGAATGAGAAGCTGAGCGTTTTGAACATCACACACATCAAAGCAAGAAAACATGGGGGAGGAACGTATTGATAGATTTAATGCAAAAGAATTAGACAGTCGAATGACAAAAGTGGAGAGAGGCGCACACGGTGGTCTACACCTCAGACCACCAAACTAATTTAGTCTGATCATACACACACGACATAATATTGCAATTTGTTGAACAAACGTATTCCTTGCAATCCAAACAAAACGAGCCACAGCATCCTAGGGCACAACATACCCTGAATTTGGATTCACCAAAACCAACACAATGGACAACAAGCAAATACCAATCAAAAATGGTGAAAGTGACAACAAAATCAGAACAAATGTTTTCGCTATGAACCATGGGTTATCACTTTTCGAAAAATAACTGCCAAACCCGTGCCTTTTCCTCTAACAGAGAAATGCTTGACCTAAAACTTGTATTCTCCGATAATGACCGATGTGTTCAGCTTCATTCTCCTCTAGACAAAAAAATCACACAGTTTTGTTCCCCGTTATGACATCATACAACTTGAAAGTTGACGACAGGTGTATAGTCACGTGACCTTTGTAATTTGGTAGTAAAACACCTGACAGTCATCATCTCAGACAACCATATATAGTATTGCTTCCGAGTCTAATTCAATGAAACAGAATGTCGTCTGTCTGACTAGGCAAAAAACGCGCTCAATATTAAAGCTTAACATTTTGTCGTCTGTTGCGACAAAAATCTTACCTACAAGCTGCTACATTCTCTGTACATGAACTACCGTTTATAGGTGGTCCACACCAATAATGTAGCATGTCAGGGATTGGACATAAATTATAGGGGAGAGGGTTGATGTTTTTCAGAAGTCGGGTAGATGAAAGAGATCGAAACTCCCCATGACCTTGCGCAAAATTTACTGCCAACCCCCCTCCATTGTTATTGGAATATCTATGATAAAAAATATCATTGTCCAAAAAATAGCGACCATTCCCCTAAACACTTGCATGAAAATGGTACCCCCCCCCCCCCGTAATTTGTGTTCGGTCCAGTAGTAAGATAATATTTTTGCCAGACCATTGACACGACGTTTTATTTCAGGTGAACTGGCTTTCATTGTAGCTCTCTTCATCATCAGCTTAGTAATACAAGCAATGCAACCAGTAACCGGTATTTTTGGTAATTTGTAAATTACACAAGTAAAGGAATTGTAAGAGTAATACGTCATATCAATTTAGTAGTGCTGTAGCCTGTCGACTTTTGTTAATTAAAAAAAAAATCTTCTTTGAAATGAAGTTCTGGCGGAGCGTTTCATCCCATAGAGGAGAGGAAATTGTGTTGCTTATCGACATCACAAAGGGATACATTTTATTGCCCCCAGGGGTACGATATATCATAATTATCCTTTCGCTGATAGCATTTAGTGGACAAGGCCCCGCGATATTCCAACTTGCTAGATATGATCGATAAAGACGGAAATCTGGACCGACCCGTGCAGGCAAAGACTCGTGCGTGATGGATGGACCTCATCGCTGTTGTCGGCTCCTTTGATCTATCTATAAAACAGAATCCGAACGCCATAATATCTAACAAACCTTAATCTATGAAGACAAAAACAGAGAGGTACTTTCGACTGTAAAAATAATACGTCCTCTTTAATGAGAACTCTTCGTATTATAATTCAACATTCGGAGTAATTGATCTCTCAAATTAAAATATATATAATATATATACACGGTGAAATTGATTGAGGTGGGGCGCTAAGACTAAGAGCAGTATCGATGATGTTGTTGCCGGTAAGCTCTGTAAAAAAAAAATATCATACGACAGCAGGCCGTCTGCGGAAATATAAAAGCAACAGACTGTGGTTTGTCAGTTGAAGAGATGAATTATCACTTAGCAAAGAGTATTGAAAGTGTTTGTTTCTATGCTGTCTCGGGATAACTTATCGCTTTTAATCTTCGTACCTTCCCACTGCGATAATGGTTACATTTAAAACAACGTTTAAAAGTGTATATGTACTTTTTTTGCATTAAAAACAAGGGAAACATCACGAGAAAAATCGACCTATCAAAATTTATATTTTTATACCATGCAATATTTTTTCCTGTGTTGCCCCTTGACTTGCCTAGTAACTAAACCAGTGAGCTTATTTCCGCTGAGTTCCCTAGTCAGAAGCTAAGGGACCGCGACTGGCGTTGTATAGGCTATTAGATTAGTTACTAGGTTACACCTTGGCGAAAGTAATCGCCTACAAGTACTATTCGTTCCATACTAACGTATTTCCCACTTTCGAATTTTATACAATTTTGTTAGAAAAATACAATACAAATGGTGCTAAAAAGCCAGAATTGAATTTTCATAGATGAGGTTTCCTGCCTGAAGTCTACAAAAAAAAACTTTGTTGTTTGGCGTCATTTGCAAAGTCTCATGTTCACACCTGATTCAGTTAGGATCGATTATTGTATACACCTTTATTTCCTTCCTCTGTTGTTCTTTTTCGTTTTTTTGTTCTGGGAGTGAGCATCAATCGATTGAAAATCAATAAATCACGTATTGATTGAAAATCGATAAAGTGTCGATTGATTGAAAAAGCAAAGCTTCGATCGATTGAAAATCAGAGCATCGATCGATTGAAAATCAAAGCCTTGATCGATTAAAACTATATCATGGCTGTCATGTGCAAGTTTCGGATTTATTTAAACCCGTCCAACTCGATTGTGTATATTTACATATAAAACGACAATTTCACATTATCAGATTACGTCATATTTATAACATTGTTTAGGTATGGATAAGAATGACGTCATTTCGCTGAGACTACATAGTATGGCAGCACCAAAATGAGTACGTTGCAATTTGTCCTTATTCTGGTTTTTCACAAGGAAAAAAAAGTTTCTTTATGTTTCACTATAAAAAAAAACACTTTCGGAATTACCCCATATCCCCTGAACACCGTAAAAGTGTGCGTACGTACACGAACAAAAAAATATACATGTCACCACAGGAATAGACGTTATACAAATAACAACATGAAATTTACGAATTCAAGGATTTATTTTTACCATGCATACAATATATATATTAATAACCAATGAAAAGTGACAGTTAAGAATATAAATATGATTTAATGCATGAAAATATGTTTTATTGAATATTGCAACACAAGGCCTATATACTACTAGATCACATAGTTGTAAAGAAAATAGGGGGAATTTCAAGAGGGGGGAGGCGCGATTCGGATGGTTTAATGTGACTAATTTCCTTTGTTCATTTGAATACGAGAAAGTCGTAAATGGTGTGTAGAATGGCCGCAGTCGTATTTTCGTAGCATCGTGTCGTGTACAATACTCTGCGCACCATCATCATTTTAATCACTTATATGGAGCACCAGCATAAAAACTGTTCATCTATACAAAACGACACTGGTAATAGTTTATACGGCTTATATCGGAGAAGGTAACTTTTGTCGATCGCTGCGACAACAGACAGATATTCGCTTTTACGACAGCTTCTACGCATCAGCTGCGCCTCATGATAGTTCAGTCACGAAGCGCTGACAATGTTGAAAATTTCGACACACATTTATCACACACTCAAAAAGGGGGAATTTTCTCTTGAACTTGTGTAGAAACGACAAATTTTCTTACTTCCAATTCACATTATTGTTTTTATCACAGATCATCGCATATCTATTTTTCAGTTAGTCATAAGCGTGACGCACCGCCCGCTGAATTGAAGAAATCAACAGTGGCGTGAAGAGGCGGGGGTGTCGACTATGAATAGAAAAGCCAATGTTCTACAACAGAGGCAAGCGCTAATTAAACGCTTTCCATATAAGGCATAATCACCCTGGGTCACTTTAATTAGATCACAACAGACCAATGAGTGGAGCGCTCAATGCACTAATAGGACCATCTGACAGTGACTATTGTACCACCTTTTCCAACTTTTATTACTTTCTTAGCCTTCCCGACTGTAGTGGTGACAAATGTTATTGCAAAGCTTAATACTGTTGGATACAAATCAGTGGGTTCTAGATTCTATTTGGAAACATTGTTAGCGTGGAAGCACGTACCGTTCAGCAAGGATGTCAACGAGCACTGTGTTCACGTTAGCATGTCTGTGTACGGTAAGTCGTCTTGTCATGTTCCATGTTACATCGACAGTACAATCGATAAAACTGATAGGAATTATGTCACTGCACCGCACTGGTGTCCACTAACAATTATCGTGGCTGGCAACGTTCAAATTTGTTCGCCCCCGACCGCGACCACTGAAGTACTGACTTCGACACTGACGATTTTTAGTTCCGTGGTAAACACTGTGTATGTACATGCATGCTCGCTTGTCGATCGTTGGGGGATTACGAGTGTCGAATTAAACGGATTAGCGCATTGAGTAAACGTTGAAAATATAAAAGGAAGGCGATTGTTGTAACCTGGAGTGATGTTTCTTTTTAAAAGCGGTTTGTTTTTCATGCTGAGTACAATGATATGCGGTTCTCCGCCTATCACGGTGACTGTAGCCGGAATTTCTACGTTGTTGATTCGATTTTTCCTACAGCCTGTGAAATTTTGTAACTACAATTCGAAGTCAATGAATTATGGTTGTAGAGTCAATGATATATATGGTGTGAAAAGAAAGCGTGTTGTAGTAACTTGTACACGTGTGTGCGTCAAGTCGGCTTGTTGAGATGTGTTGGTTCATTGCTGTTTTCACTTGAGGTGAGACAAAGTTTACAAGTGATATACGAAGTGTTCGCACACGTGTTGGTAATCATACAGCGGCCCACTATACGTCCGAAGCGAGAAAAAAATATATCAGGGAATGATTCAGGGGCGGCTAGCGTCCGACTATCGCCTCTGATCTTTGCGCCGCTGCCGCCTTTGCTGTGCGATTTCCTTCCCCCGCAGTAATTTTACGATTTCGCAGCGTCAGATCTGCAGAATGTTTTATCATGCCTAGCTAAACCACAATTATGTATCAGTGCTATTAAATACTGCCAATGTTTCCTGTGTTCTGTTACGATGTGTGCGTATTGTAAAGGGTTTAACGTTATTCCTACATGGGAAGCCATGCAAGACCACGATTGTGTACATCGCGAACCGAATGTCAACAATCCAAACAGGATATATCACAGCTCATCGGTGCTCACCGTTAGTCGTGTTCGCCGTGAGTCATTTCGAAGTTCAGATGCACGCTGTCACTACAAGCTGACCTCTGGTTTTTACGACTTTGTTCTTCAAATGACGCTTGGTTTGATTGATTCGTAAGGCCTTGTCGAGACTTACCATTAAAAACAGGCAGTCGTGAAGCGTCACCGTTTCCTCGCCAAACGAATGGCTCACCAACCATCGTAAAATTGTATTTTTACAGCGGCCAACTCCAAATTTGCATTTTATTAGAATAGCTCTTAAAAGTGCAATTGAAGGGTCAAGCCATTCCTATGGAAATGTTTTCCTGTTTTTAATCCTACTAAGTAAGGTACCACGCAGAGCTGATTTATATCGGAGTGCGAGTATTATACATAATATATCGCTGTATACGTATACGCGGACACCGCACGACGTACTCCCCGCTGGGTCGGGACGGTAGTGCAAGTTGATACCGCGGTCGCTTGACTCTGAAATGAGTATCATTCGTGTTTCGTATTTGCGGACAGAGAAAATATGCCAGTAAAATAAAACATGAAGCCGGATATGGAAGTTAATTCAGGGGCAACTTAATATCATAAAAGGGCCGCCACTTTTATTGAGACTTTCAATTTCATATATAAGTTTATGAAGGAAAGAGTCTTACGATTTCTCAGCGACAGAAGGTCGATCTCCGTCAATTTGTCTTCCATTTACATGTGAAAGACGAAGAGCTGGTTTATAGCCAAGAAATTTTAATCTGAACAGTTGAAAGAAAATATATTTGTACTTGACAACATACTACGGAGGTGACATTATCATGTATTAGCAAATTTGGATTGGATGTACACACATGACAATGACTCTCAAGATGATGGGCGGCTGCCTGCCCTCGATCCTCGCCCAGTCCCCCCTCTATCACAGCCCTCCCCACCCCCGCCCAAACAGTACTTCGTGCTAAATGATAATAAAATGTGCCTACACAGAATAATGAATCCATCGGAAATACTCAAAGGCACCGTACCATACAGAAAAGGTGCGATAAAATTGTTTGCGATAAAATTGTTTTGCGAACAAATTAAATGTCCAAACGTCTGAATTAATGATAAAGGAATTGAATGGATGAATTTTATAGGCCATGAAGGAAATTCAACTAATAATATTAAAATAAATTACAAATTTGGAAGCAAACCAATAAAATTATAATGTCAAACCGAAAAATCATATGAAAAATATGGAAAAAATAATATATTTTTTGATTGTGTATTTAAGAAGCTTATGTATATATCTTGGCAAAATTATACATTTAACTTACATTTCATATTTCATATTCCCTCATTTAAATATATATATATATATATATATATATATGTATATTCACACACACACACACACACACACACACACACACATATATATATATATATATATTACGGTATATATATATATATATATATATATATATATATATATATATATATATATATGTGTGTGTATATATATACCGTAATATATATATATATATATATATATATATATATATATATATATATATATATATATATATATATATATATATATATAACACCGTGAGTATCAATCTGCTAAGATATATATATATATATATATATATATATATATATATATATATATATATATATATATATATATATATATATATATATTCACACACATGCTTTTCTGATATAATATATATTTATATATTATAAACTGGTTGAGTTGAAAAGTGATCATGAATTAAAACAGTTAAAGCCAATTTCACTTAACCTTGCCTGTATTTTTATCCTGGTTCATACAACATTAGTAGATAAGTATGTTGACAACCCTTCAGACATGCTGACTCTTTACATAAATGAAAACAAAATGCACACATTGTAACACATTGTTGTCACTGATATCATTGCACTTTGGGAAAAGATATACATAGTTACATATTATGTAGTCTACTGCAGTGGTCCGGATAGAAATAGTACTGCAGTGGTCCAGATAGAAATAGTTTATCACAATTACTTGTATTTTGTTTTCATTTGTAAGGAGTCGTCATGTCTGACTCTGTTGTCCTTACCTACCAATAAAAATATTGTATAAACTGAGATAAAAAATACATCCTGATGCACACTGTTTTGGCGAGGTTAAGTGACAATGGTTGTAGGTAGAAGGTTGGAATAGTATACCCTACACCATAGACTCTACTGTGTATGCCTACACACAGTCTCTCTATGCTAGAGGGACTGTAGCCTACACTAACTGTAGTGGTGCATGGTGTAATTCACAGATCTCTCTTTACTTGTTTGGTTACTGTATTGCTTTAAGGGGATTAGGTGGTAATTATAATTTGCATATTAAGGTACTACCTTTTGTTTTGGACTGAATGAAGCAGTACTATAATAAGGGTACTTGACAGCAAACAAATGATTGAAAGAAATAAGTGAATGCAGGAGAATTGGAAATCAATCACAATTTATGTATTAGCATGGGGCATAGACTCTCCACCAACTGTTGGAGGGTTAGCATGGGGCATAGACTCTCCACCAACTGGTGGAGAGGGTCTATGCATGAGGCAATTAAATAATTGGAGTGAAGTCAATATCTGAGGAACTTATCCTAGCAAAACAATAGTATCTGAAAATGGTAAATTGGCTGTAGGATAGTTGTTAGGTCTTTGTAGATTGCAGTTGATAACACAGTTTAGCTTGGTATATAAAGCCTGTTGCAAGTTAGTGTTGACTGGCTCTGTTTGATACAGCCATGTACAAACAATAAGGAATTGCACCTTCTAAATGTAGCAAGATTGCAATTTTTTGCTACATTTTGGCTAAAATGTACCATTTCAACTGGTTGTACTGAAACTAGATGGAGACACACAGGCACCAATGTTTTGAGATATCTGCATGATGGTATGTCAGTTCATTTCATTTTAGACAAATTGTAGCAAGAATCTGTACTCAATCAATCTTGCTATCTTAAAGTGTAGCATGTCCAGTTTCTTATTGGTTCTGCGTAGCTTTATCAAACAGACCCCAGTGAACAATAACTTGCAATACACTGTACATGCTTCAGACACATATTGTGTCTTTTAATTACAGTGGAGCCAATATATGAAATGCATTGATAGTTTTACAACATTGATAATCAAATCTTTCAATAAAATGTCCCTGTAGTTCATTCCAGGAGTCAGTTAGAAAAGTACCATATGCAGAAATTTGCAAATGAACACAAACACCTATGTGGTTATGTCTTGTTTTGATCATGTAAATGCAGGTATCATTCGTAATTTACAAAACATAAACACTACCCTACACTACAGCTTGTTCACCTAATTTTGGAAGTGTCACCATAACAACGGTCCTGAATAATGGAATACCATATTTATTACTCTAAAAATGATGTCAATGAAGTATTTATTAATGATATCAAAGTACAGACTTTAAGTGTCGATATAACGAAAAGTCTTGAATAATTCAAAAACATGTTTTACCCCAAAAATGTGTCAATTAAATATTTATACATTCTAGCCAATCACATTTGGGCGTTCTACACCTAATGTTAAATTATTGAACATTTCACACCATTACATAGAGGTAGAGTGTTCAAGTATCTTTTTAAACAATTCATAAGTTACCATGGTAACCATTAAATATACAAAGTCCATATTGAAAATCACAGTCAGTGTTAGAGAAATACATACAATTTTTAAAGTAACAGTTAAATTTTGATACATACCTAGAAAAAATTATATTAGTGTGGTTAGTATTTTAAGTTTTAATATTCGTTATTCAGTTTGTACATCGAATGAAGTTCTGATTATTTTACATATTTATAAAATAACGTTATCGAGTTTTTAACTATCATATTTTATTAAAGAGTCAAACCTGACAGTTTCACTTGTTTCAGTGACAAGATTAGCATCATTAATGTTTCACCAGAATCTGTGACGTCCAAGAGAAAAAACATAATTTTGGTCCCCATATCGGATCTACAAATTTCAATGAAGGAAAACACTTATGGTAGATTGTGTTATAGAAAATGTTGGTCTTGAACAACAGAATGATCCTATCTAACCAGTTGGCTCCACTGATAAGATATATTTGTAGGGATTAAGGGTTGAATAATGTGCCTTTAAGTCATCCAAGTTTCATCTTGAAGGACTTCTAACTCCTTCACTGGCATTTCTTCTGTTAAAGATCACTCATTGACATTTTCAAATAGCTGTTGACAGAAGTTTAAGAGTGGGACATACTATGTTTTATTTTGTTGTATGGCACTTTTGTACTCAAAAAATTGATCACACAAGAGGGAAATGATAAGGCATACAAAAAAACAACTTTGAGATCTAGCTTGTTATTTATTACTGACAGAGTGCTATAAAAATGTCCGTTGAATTAGTCTCCAAATGCTGTCATGAAAATAAATATTTCCTCTCCAACCAGAGAAGTAAACCTCCATAAAGAATGGTTTAGTGGACCATCTTATTACACAAGGTATACACAAATATTTATGTGTACATATCGACTTTGATGATCTTTTATCAGTTGCCTGATGATCGCAGAGGAAGCAGTGAAACTCCGAGTAACGACTTATAACATCCTTATTCTTTGGATTAAGGTGTCTATCTATAATGCTCTACTACTAATATTGCATCGAACACACTATTCTCTCCAGTGAGACACTTATATGAATATTCCATTGATATGTTATGAACTCAGTGCCTGGGTCTTCAGTAGCAACTAAGGTACAGCTACATGCCATGCTGATAAATTCTTGTACACTATAGCGCACGCAAACTTTTTATTTAAAGGTTTGTTTCAATAAAAATGAAAATTTTGGTGCAAAAATAGTTGTCTGTCAAAGGAATAGAGGTCCTAAACATAAGGATATTCCTATGTAGTCCCTATGGCTTCACTGATAAGATTTCTTTATGATTGATTCCCAGGCTGCCACTGTTTGTCCGTTTTGTGAAGTTTTCAGCAGTACGTTTCACTCTTCCCATCCAATTTGGCTTAACTATCAAATAAATATAGGCTGGCCAGAGTAAGAGAAAGTTAAACAGTCATTGTATAAAGAGAGAGCTTGATAGCGTTGTGAAAGTCCCCATGAGGTCATGACCCCATATGACCGTAATCCGTTGCCTTGATTGGTTTGACTTCAGGGCCCATTTACTTCTGCGTGGTTTCACAAGTCCTATTAGATGTGATTACAGATGGCCACAGATCACTTTCTAAGTGGATTGTCGGTGGCGTTAGTGCAGACAATGATATGCTATTCATACTCGGATACTGTTACATTGGGAGTGTCCAGTATTGAATTAAAAACCTTTAACAACTGTTCCCTACTTCATTATGGTAATAATTAGATATTGGTTTGGGGTGCACAACAAATGTGGCTTTCTGCCCCCAGGTATTAGTCAACATGAAAGTCAGCCGAAGATTTCTCATGGGTCCGTTTTTCAGTTCAGTTTAGGACATAGAGATTAAAAGCTACCACAGCTGTAACCTCTAATAGCTTATATATGCTGCCAGTGAAGTATCATCTTAAACTTTTATGGAAAAGATTTCTACCTGATGCTGTTTCCATGACAACAAATCTGGGTCAGTAACTCATGTGTACAGTCTCCTTCTTTTAATATGTATACTCAATGATGTTTACACTACTTCTGGTCTATACCTAGCAAATTTTACTTCTCACCAATATTAATATATATAGTAATGTCTCCTAGGACTATTAGCTACATTTGTATTCCTAGAGTGTCTGTCACTTTGTGATTTTCAATGTTTATATACATCTCAAGTTAGCTGCCATATTGAACAAAACACCAAAAAATTGGTAAAGATATATATGATGAAGCTCTTCTCGTACTTAGAAGATGGGTTGGAGGGATGGAATTGGATGTAAAGTGAGATTTGATACAGAATATTAAATGCATGAAAATTAGTTACAATGAGCTATCCTATGAGAAGTTAATTCAGTTCAATTAACAAGGACTCTTGGCACATCTTAGACCTTGAAAAGTACTTGAGGAGGAAGAACCACAATGTGTTAATTTTCTAATGATGACCTTGGCTATGAACTTGGGTTAATAGTTGTCTCTGAAGATTTCAATAGAATTTAATTTGAATTCTTGTACTTTCAAATTTCCATAAAAATTCAATTGATTTGAAGGCTACACTAATAGTACTGGTCCAGACATTTGGCTGTCTGGTTCAATAGTCGTGTTGTTGTCCCAAATATTTCAGCAACAAGTATTCGGGCAAACAAGATTTTGACCTGCCAGATAGCCAAGTCTGTGGGCTAATTACTTTAGTAACACTTTTATCAATGTTTATGCTAAAGTTTCAGAAGTGAGCCAATATACAGAAAAGGGGAATTTCACAAAAAATCTTCAAACAAAAGATTTTGATATCTTGTGTCATGGGTTTATTACGAAACTATGGTAAAATAACTGGGGAACTAGATTTTGCCTACTTTACCAAAAACAAAAACATTGTTTATTCAGCGATAAGGTATCTTTAACTGTGTTAGGAGAAATCAAACCTTAGTCTGTGGATTTTAAAGCGATGATTTTTTACAAACACTGAATAGTGTCTATGGAAACAGCATGTACAGATGTCTACATAGTGGTGTCCTTAATTTGTAACGCCTGCTACTGAAGTGGAAATGTAAAGGGTGGCAGATGCCGAGGGCCAGACCTCAGAACAGTTTGCAGTCCCCAGATCATGTCATTTTAAGTTTCTCTTTGTGCGAATGTTTTACTGCTATCAGAGTGGAAATGAAATTTCACGCCATGTTGAAATCCCAACTTAGACAACTGAATGGTATCGACACACCCTCATAACGATCATCCCATTTATTCAGTCGTTTTAAACTTTTCTTTTGAAAGTCGGGGCGAGGATTATTGTATGCTTATTTTAACAGTCACTGATAGGAAACTCGTCGGCTATTGTTAGAAGTAGTGTTTTGTCGTGGCTTTTCATTTTCTACAGAATCGACTCTAAATGTCTTAGAAAACTCATTTAATAGTGAAGTGAGTCAAGATAATTGGTTTAATTTCACTTCACCTCACATCTATGTAGTTGCTAGGCCAGTCCAGTCCAGATCAAAAGCTATTTCTTGTATTTTCTATTTCTAAAGATTCATTATCTATGCATGACACAAAATACTTCAAAATAAGGTATAAACAACACCATGTTACATCAAACAGTGTTGTGCAGTGTACATGTAAGGTTTTTTAGTGTCAAGGGCATTGCACAAACAATTTTCTCTGTAATTTATTCATGCAGTCATGTTGTTTTTAGCGCAAGTGTATTTACAAATCAAAATTTAATTTGTTAAACTTGACTCAAAATTTCAGCATTTAGAATATTTTACAATGAACAGAAAAGTGTTTGATAATTTTGTTCTGTTTAGTCAGTAGCTATCATTTCTTGCTTCATGTATTGGATTAGGTTTAAAACTTAGGTGTAAATACAGTTGTCTGGTAGAACTGTACAGAACAAGTTAGTAATGAATAAAAGTATTCCACAGAAGAGTGTCATTCAAAATTTGAAGTCAAACAAAATTGTGGCAGTTACGATGAAATCTTAGCTCTACATTTTAAATTACATCAAATTTTCACATTTTTCAGAATTTTCACAATATTTAGATAATATTGTTATGACATATGTACCAGAGATTTTACTTGCACCGTTGTGCACACATGCTAGTGGTATTTGCACTGCAGTGCAATACTGAAAACATTATTGCATACCTGCATGCAAATGATATACAAATGAGGACGCAGCCGTTCATTCTACACAAAAACATGTGATCGCATTGCATAATTTTGACAGAAATTTGTTGTTTCGGATAAACATGTGTAATAATAACAGAACCCCATGCTCCGTGAGTGCCAGTGTAGATAATACCCTGAGTATACCACACTTGCGCTTGTGTGTCATGGGGTGCTGTCATAGAATTAGCAAATAAATTATTAAATATGAAGTATCAAAAATATTATGATAATATACAGGTAAATTCTCCTTAAATAATGATACTGTAAAAATCTAGAACTAAATCTAAAGTTGAAAGGTTAAAACAAATATTAAATGGAGTGAAATAGAAACAACCAAAAAACTGGAAAAAAAATGTAAAAAGTTGATCATTATGCAATTTGTTTACAGATTAGCAAATTCTTATCAGAACTGTTCCACTCGTGTTTTCCTTCCATGGTTCTTAGAAAGACCGCTGCCATGAGACCGCTGCCATGGCTCCAATGTCTATTGAGACAACCATCTAAATCAGAAGTACGACACTGTAAGACCACCATCAAAACCTACTGCCAAAATGTGATTAAGACCACTATCATCATCTTGTAAGATCACTACCAATATCTATCAAAACCACCATAAAATCTAGTAAAATTCCAAATATATCACAATACACTTCATGTACCATCTCTGTATGTATTACATCTCACTCATAAATTAGCCGCCATTTAGTTGAAGGCAATATTGATTTAAAGTTTTCAAATTTAGATTCTTGATTTTATGGGCCTTGAGATAATTTCATACATATGAACAATGTTAGTATTTACTTAATAAACATTGCACAAGTACAATGCTAACAAATCTGTAAATCAATGTTGACAAATGATCTTGACATTGTTTGCAAGGTCATTGGTCATATTGATACAGGTCAAATGTAGATTGCCAACACAAAACAACTCAAACATTTGCACAATGTTAGTAATTAAGTAAGTCACTACTAAGGACTAGAATCCATTTCTTAGTCATCGAAGTAATTCCTACCTCCTATTACTGACAGTGAGGTGAAAAAAGTGCTGTCAGAAATTTGCATTTGTAGAATTGTGTACCATGTTTAAGTATGTCATATTCCAATGGTTTGAATTCTTAATCCATTGATTTGAACCCTGCATTATCAATATTTGTGACAATTGAGATGAAAAAAGATGCCTTTAGAATTATTAGCATTTTTTGAATATTTGCAGCAGTATTAGGAGTGAAGTTAGAGATTGAATTATGGTAAAATTTCTTTAACTAATTTTCAAGCATTTTGTTGTAGGAGTGTGAGGGTGGGGGTGGGGGTTAGGAATACATGAAACTGGCAAAATTTGTATTGTTTACAACACATTAAACCATAAGTTTCTTGAAAAAAACTGTTATTGCCTTTGGGGTAGAGAATTGAGAATATACATATAAATGTGTTTGCAAAGATTCCCAAAATAAATTTGAATTTATAAACGGTTAGAATTTTACTTGCCTTTAGCAAGTTTCTAATGACTGTCAGGTTTGGGACACAGCTTTGAATGAGGCCAAAGTTTTCAAGAAGAAATTACATCATGTACATGTTTATACAGTGTAGACACTACTGAATCTTTTGGGTTCAAAGGTTAATGAGGTGTGGTGGAAACAAAAATGTGAACATGTGAACGCAACTCGCAGAAGAGTATTCATCTTGAGTAGAATTTTTACGTATTTTGTTGTATGTAATATATATTCTGACAATATGTATGTCATGTATGTACAACACCAGTCGACCGACAATCAGCCTTCAAACACAATACCATTTAACGTTTTTTCTCTTAATCATACCAAATTTCCTTCATCTTTGTGCGAATAAACCCAGAAAGCCTTTTCATTTCATTGTGTTAGCTTACTTCATTCTTACCGACCAAAATCATGAAGGCCTCTCTTCTATAAAAGTAACAGAAGTTATAAAAATGGTCGTTGATTCAAGGTAAGCTGCAAATGAGATCAACGGTATTGTTGTGGATCTCGGTGAGGTTTCTGAAACGATAGTCTACAGCTATAAAACATCCTGGACTGTTTATCACCAGTTATTTATTTGTAGTTTTATTGCTTGGAAAGTACAAAACAAAAGAATGCAAAGACAGTGTTAATTTGTTGTTCTATGAACAATCTGTCGGTGCAGTTGAGTCAGACTCAACGGCATGTCCTCAAGAAAGTTTACCTATAACTTATAAATCAGTCATGTTTATATTTTTGTTGTGACCAGACTGTAGCAGGAGTCAGTTTTACTTTCTACAGTAAAGATTGCATAGTAACAGTAAAAATTATGAACGGTTACCCTGAATTTGGTATCCCCATGCTTAATCAGCTTCATAGAAACACAGTGAACTTTATTGGGAGGTGAAATCAGTGGCGCCGATGCGAATTACAATAACGTGTACATTTGTGCAAACCAGAGCAACTCCATGGTGAAAAGAGCAACTATATTTTTTTTCAGATGTTTGTGCTGAATTCAAGGACTTTTGGGTAAAAACTACTGTCTGACCTGGTCTTCTACTTGACTATTGTGTTGTGTGATTGATGGATAGTTATTTTCGTTATTCTCTGTTGTGATGTGGCGTCACTTTTGTGCTGTTATGTAACACCAGCTGATTTATATCCCACTGGGGAGGCAAGCTGCTACTAATCCCAAGACTCTGTCTGCAGTGTTTTTTAGTCAGCACGCCATGGCCAGTCGTTCAATTCATCTCGTCATCCATTTTGTTTTAATCCACATCTGGTTATGACTCATAACCAGCTTTGTTTTTACCTCTCATATAAAAATAATAAAAAGAAATAACTAAAGCTTGACTCATCCCACATCACAATCATAAAATAGCTCAAGATGTGTTCAACTTGAGTAGTTTTAGAGTGACACAATGTAGACTTCGTCAATGTGAAATTTTTCACAATGACTCGAACTCCGCTCTCTCTGAGAATTTAAGATGTGAAATTCCCTATTTTATTTGTCAATCTCCTCCAACAAATTTCAAATTCCTAAGATGTTCATCTTTGTGATTTCGTCTTTTTTTATGGCCACCCCCCAACTTAATGTCTGTCTCATTGTGTGACACATACTTCTGATTCACTTTGGGAAAACTGTAAAACTATGGTTAATTCTTTGCAAGTATTTCATTGGTTTGATGACATAAGATATAGACTGTAGATGAACTTAATCATAGAAACCACAGAGTTTGACATTTTATTTGTGACGCTCCTCACATTATGAATTATTCAGTTGGAACAGACCACCCAAATAGGAAGTAATTACCATATTTGGGAACCAACCTTATTGACATATAATTAATATATCATTTACCAATTAAGAAATTACCATATTTGGAACACAGTAATATTTGCATAAAGTAGCATTTGTAGAACGATATTCCTTATATGGAAACATACCATATTTGGCTATAAATCAAGTAACAACATTTTTAGAATTTGTTACCTGCAATTATTTTAAGATTTTATGATTTGATCATGATCATCAATTATATTTTATCTTTGTCTTTTTCAGATGATATTGGGATGTTTAAGTTGTGCAAGTGAAGAATATACAAGTGATGGAGAATGTTGCCAGCAATGTGGACCAGGATTTGGAGTTTCAGAACCTTGCTCTGATGTAAATAACACAGTGTGTGAACTATGTGAATCAAGAACTACATACTCCAGTGTATGGAGCCATACTGCGTCATGCGAGCAGTGCAGTCAGTGTCCGACGAATATGCAGGTGAAAAATCCTTGTAACAGTACGCATGATACAGAGTGCCAATGTGCGGAGAACTATTACATGCACCCAACAGACATGACATGTAGTCAGTGCGACATTTGTCCTTCTGGTTTTGGTGCATGGCCAGAGTGTACTGCAACTCAAAACTCATTATGCGTAATGTGCAGTAATGGTACCTTCTCGGATCAAACTAGTGCGATGGCTAAGTGTAAACCATGCTCACCTTGTGCATCTGATCAAGTTGTTCTGAAGGCCTGCACTGTGTTTTCAAATACAATATGTTTAGGTAAGTTACATTTATGATATGACTGCTCCCTGACCACAGCTTCTTTGACTCTGACTATGTCCCCCCCATGTTATGATATGACTGCTCCCTGACTCAGACTCTGCCCTCCCCCATGCTGTGATATTACACCTTCCTGACTCAGACTTTGCCCTCCCCATATTATGATATAACTCCTCCCTGACTCAAACTATGCCCTCCCCGTGTTGTGATGTTACACTTCCCTGACTCAGACTATCCCCTCCTCATATTATGGTATGACTCTTCCCTAACTCAGCCTACACTCTCGCTTTATTGAGATACAACTATACACTTTGACCCTGGGCTTAACCCTCCTCGTATTATGATATAACTATCCTTAACCTAGGCCTTACCCTCCCCACAATGATATGACTATACCCTGATTCTGATTATCACAACTCGGGGACAACACTCTGGAATCCAATATAAACTGCAAAACACATGTAAGCCTGGTATCTTTGTGATACATTGAAGGGATAATACAGGAAGTATGGTCCTGAACCCTATTTCCTGAACAGCAGGCAGGTAGAATTTAACCCCCTAGATTGATAGCTTTTAACCACTAAAGCCATAGCTTTTAACCCCCTAGGGTTGTAGATTTTAACCTCAACACTGGCAAAAGTCTGGGTGTCTGGACTTTCACATGTACTGAATGTAACATGTTGTTGATATCAGAGCTAATTTACCACAACTTATTTTCACGTCTAAATTTTTAATCCCAATCTGACACCGACCTTTAACCCTGGATTATGAACAACAGATTAATAGTTATTGTCTCCATATGATCTAAGTAATGACATGAATGGTGAAAGTATATATATACTTTGCCAAGTGAAGTATCAGTTATACAGGACGTATAAATTAATTATCTGTAATTTGATACATTCTTACCAATCATATACATATTGTATGGATCAGTTATAGTTCTTTAATGACAGTTTTAACTGGTATTTTTGTTTGACCTAATTAAAGGGACACAAAACCTGTAAGGTCATATTTTACCAGTTGAAAAAAAAATGAATAAATGTATGATTATTTGAGCTCACGTACAAAGTGTTGATTGTTAAAGAAGATAGTTAGGTAAAATCTACCAGGGTCTGCATTCTGTAAGATATAATAACCAATCATGTCTCAGCTAACTAAATGTCTGTATTCTGTTATGTATATGTATTAACCAATCATGTCTTTGCTAACAATATGTTTGTATTCTGTTATTAACCAATCATGTCTTTGCTAACAAAATGTCTGATTTCTGTAAATAATATTAATCCAATCATGTCTTTCCTAACAAAATTTCAGCATATGATAAGAAATTTTCTCTTTTTCATCCACTTTTCAGCTAAGAATATTTACTTTGCGGACCCAGTGAGCCCTGTTGTTGCCACGTATACCAGTAAAGGACCAAATGTTGTCAATCATGCCGTCAGAGATAAAAGCAGTACTGTTGTACCCATCTACTGTTCTGTACTGGGTGCAATTATTGTAGGACTTCTTATTTATGTCGTCTGTAAAAGATATAAAATATGGAAAGAAAAACAAAAACATCACAAATCAAGGTGAGTTATCCTCTACATTTTGAACAAGTTTTAATTCTCTTTCTACCAGGGTGGGGGTGGGGGTGGAATATTACAAGTTTCGAATAACAGGATTTAAGTCTCAAAGTCAAAACATTGCAATAATGTCAAACTTATTATTCCAAAGTAATCTTTTGCTCTTGAGAATTTTTCCTGATTTGAGGGAGAATGTATAGTCACTGTTTTAAAACTTTTGCCTGCTGTTTTTGTTACAGTTGTCAGAATGCGGCAGTTGTCAGATTCATGCCTACACACATGTGAAAGAACTGCATTTTACAGAAACCTAGACAGTACCTACGGGTGCTGAAACTAGACTAGACTAGACGAGACTAGACTAATATATAAAGTTAAATTGAATTGAATTGAATTAAATTAAATTAAATTAAATTAAATTAAATTTACACAATACTCCCCCACCCCCACCCCCACCCAAGTGAATGCTGGTGTTATACAAATTAGCTTATTCAACATGGTGGTCGAAACTTGGGATGGATAAGGGCTCCTTAGCTTAGTGATTGCAATGTGACGTGTTGTGTTTATCAACAAACAAGAGTCCTTTCACCCAGATGTGCTTATCGGACAATCTATAAACTTTAAACATGTTACAGAACAAGTTTGACTGAACCAACAAAAGTGAAAGTTAATTTTTGCCAAGCATTCATAAATTGTTTGTTGCCTGTCTCCTTAGGTCAAGTCCAACTAAACCAGCAGCCATCAATGTAGGAGATGTAGAAATTGGACGACATCACGGCAGTGATAGTGGTGTCTTTACAAACGTAGACAGTGGTAGTGTAGCCAATGGGGTGTCAGCTAGAATACCTCTCATGGCATGTAAGTAAAGAACCAGTTAATTGTCCCAATATTCTATCGACAGAAACGGTTTCCTTGAAGGGGCACACCACTCTGGGAAATGAAGGCATTTTTATAAACTACAGGTTCTCGAGAGTAATCATTTCATAATTTTACATTGCCTACAAGTAACTTGTGATTTCAATGAAACATCAAGTTGATCTTGTGCCGTTATATGGGGTATTTTTGCTGTGGGGCATTGCATCATGGGAATCAGTAGACATAATGATATTCATAGTTGCTCAATGAATATTCATGAGATTTTTCACACTGAGGGGAATAAGCACTTAGCCTGTGTCCTTGTCATAATTTTGACAGATAAAACAAAAATGCACTTTATCATGATTGTACACTAAGTGTGGACACATGCAACATGCAGACACAAATATGCAACAGTTGTGTTACAATGTATATAAATCACCCCCTGCAAGAGACAGAAACGAGCAACAATTGTATTACAATGTATATAAATCCACTCAGCATGAGACAGACTCTTGCAACAAATGTATCACAATGTATTACAATGTATATATGACCACTCTGTGAGACCAACACATGCAACAATTGTATTACAATGTATATAAATCACCCTCTGCAAGAGACAGACACAAGCAACAATTGTATCAGTTCTGACTTTTGTTCCTGCACAGTTTACTTTCTTGTGCTGTATATAGTCTATTGACGTAAGATATGTTCCTGTTATTTTCAGTACCGAGCTCTTCAATGTATAAAGAATTAACAGAAGACAAGAAACGAGAAATAGAAAAACAGCTCAGCACAACTCGTCTTGCGGGCGGTGATTGGAAAGCACTCGCAAAAGAACTTGGATTTTCTGAACTAGCTATTATAGAGCTCTCGAACTCTCACCACCCACAAAAGAAGATGCTGTCTCAGTGGGCAAAAAAAGAACACTCAACTCTTGGAATTTTATTTACCGCTCTCCAGAATATAAACAGAGATGATGTTATAAAAGTTATTCCTGTGTATATGAACTTGGCATCAGTTGCAAGTTTACCTTCATGATAAAGCGTGTTGGGGTTGCGCAAAGTAGATGTATAAAACTTAGTGGACTTCATCCATCCAGACTTTGTAAAAAAGAGAACTTTTTTTTGAGAGATGATTTTCGTACAAGTGTGTGTTGTTTATTTTTAATTACAAACAGCAAAGTTGTTAATTGCTGTGTCTTGCCGTAATTTTAGCCACCACAGACAGATTTTTGACAGAGTTCTTGCCGTCATCACTTTTCGCAGTCATACATTATCATATAGAATCAAATTACTATTACAATTGTGTTAAGGTAGGATACAATCCTCAAGGACCAGTTTACCAGAAAATGAAAGTTGCTATCATTTCTCCAAATTTTGCAATATAAAAGCATGTTCCTGGTCCTTTTAAAACAATAAAATAAATCAGGGGTTCACTGTCTTGTTTTAAAGGAAAACATCATTCTTTTATTTACCCATAGAGTTAAATGAACACAGTATGCAGCGGCCATATTGGATTTTTAAAAATAGCCTCATTTTGATCTCTAATTTCAAAATGGTGACCCCTAATATCTTTCCTTGACTTTTCTTGGACATTAAAGAAACAGCAAAAGTTTGGAACTTTTATTTCTGGGGTGTTTACTACAGTTAAATTGAAATTTAGTGAAATACATTGATAGAATTTAAAGGCAACAGAAACATTTTCCTGGCACAGAAACACAAAATACTGTATCATGATACAATTATTCAAATTAAGAATACCTTTAAGGTCAAAGTTCAAGATGTCATGACATCATTTATGTCCCAAGATTCATTGCTGCAGTGGTGAACATCAGTGTGTTCTCCTATAATGTTGTGTCGTAATTATTCATAATATTAGGTATGATTTTATCTGAAACAACACAACTTTTTGGTGCAATTGGGTGTAGGGGGGGGGGGAGGCGTCACCAATATTGGGAAGAGGAAATAGATATGGAAGAGAAAATGTTATTTCCATTGAATTAGAAAAAATATTGAATATTTTTTTTTCAAATGACATTCTATAATACCTGATTGAACACAAAAAAAACAGGTTTATGTGAAAATTTCATATCTTGTCTTATTTTTCAAAAAAAAAAGTATTTTGACAGCGATTTCTCAGATGTATATATGAATGTAAAAACCAATGTTGATAAAAGTCATACAAAATACATTCCAACTGGATTATATTTATTACATTACACCACATCTATAACTGTAGAATAAGACTGTTGATCTTTTACCTTTTTAGGGCAATAAATTCATTATTTGGGGTGGCCCTGAGAATCTCATTGAGTGAAGTAAACTGTTATGTAACTGTGATGTCTGTCGGTGATTTATGTGTCTGTTACAGAGAATTGAACATTCCCCTTGGGATCTGTCCATAATGATTTGTGTTAACTATAGCTGTCGTGCGATTGAACGAAGAACAACAAAAAGCAATACATTTGAAGTGTAAAAACTTCTGATTTCGTCTGAAAAGCTTGTGGGAAATCAAGTCAGAATTCTAGTCCCAGGTTTAGTGATGTGACTGCTGTAGCAAAGTAGCTCAGAGGTTTGGCTATAGCCCGGAGACTATATATGGCTATCCATGGCTTGACAAACTAGCATGAGGAACAGTATACAATATACTATGCATGAGCCATCTAGAACAAAAGATATGGAATATATACTCCGTTCATTATATGTCGCGACAACCTGCGTCTGTGTCATGACAATGCTTGTCTACGTCACTGGTTCTGCTGTGTTCGACAGGACAGGAATTGTAACAAAAAAATACCTAGTGTAAATCTTCAAACAGTAAAGTAAAAATTACTTGTGCAGACAATATTACATAAAATGCAAGTTTGTTCATTGTTAGTTCTCTCACTAACTGAACACAACGGTGAATGTTTCAGTTAATATATTCCACAGAACACCAATTCCACTAGGTATGATCGGTACATTGCTGTCATTATGTGATATCTTTTTGTGTGTCAACTGCAGACACTTTGATTCTTTGTTCACTCTCATCATCAAATTGTTTTATAGCTTCAACACAGAACCTTTGTGAACCAACCAGTTTTGGTTTAGTATGTTTCATTTTTGGATAGAAAAATAAACATGTATATAGCAGAGTAGATTGTTCTATGTTGTATGTATGTATGTATGTATGTATGTATGTATGCATGTATGTATGTATGTTTGTGTGTATATGTATGTATGTGTACGAGTGTACGTATGTATGTATGCATGCATGAATGTATGTATATGTACGTACGTACGTACGTACGTACGTTTTTCTTACTGCCATTATACCGCCTACCACTTGAAAGTTGTAGTTCATGTATTTTATTCACCTTTTAAGTACACACTAAGGTCATGTTTATTACAAAAATGGCATTAAACAGTGAATGAAAGAGTTAGTAATTCAGTCACAGTCAGGGGTCATGTTTTTGTTATGATTGTCTGCATCTAATCACTCTTCCAAGGATGGCATTAATTGGATCTCATACACAGAAAATACACTCCTGCCACTGACACTAGATAAATTTGCTACTCAGCTGATAAACCTGCAACTGTCAGTCGAAATGTATGTATGTATGTATGTATGTATGTATGTATGTATGTATGTATGCATGCATGCATGTATGTATGTATGTATGTATGTATGTATGTATGTATGTATGTATGTATGTATGTATGCATGTAATTTTGGGGTTGATTTTATCCATTAGTAGTACAATAACAGGTTGAAATCATGATTGCGTTGGCGTTGCCGATTTTAGGGTATGGACAAAAACCAATTTGATGGGATTTTTTGTACCATAGTAAGTGCACAGCTGACCAATATACCCACATGTGATTCAATACTGATCATGGTGTGCAATAAAACGACTTATATGTAACAAGTCAACACAGTTTCAAAAAGTGTCCCTATTGCAGCGTCACACAAAACACATACACATATCATAACAAAACACAACCGCACCATAACTTTCCAAAAAAAAAAGTATTTATTTTTGTTGGTTTTATATTTCACTTCATACAATGTATCATAAAATTGGATTTAAAAGGAAACAAAAAAGAAACGTTTCTGTGCACAAAAAGAGAAAAGCTGTCTGCAGCATTTGTCATACTGTACAAAATTTTAGGCAGTTTTCTAAAAAAAAAAAAAAATATCCCACAGAAACATATATATCATATAGATAAAGTGTCTAACAAGGTAAAAATAGCGTCTATTTTTCATTGCCACAGGCATGTGTAATCAATCATTCGTACATTTCTATGGTAACTGTAGTCATGACAACACATAAGAACGCCAATGATAAAACAGACAAGGTTTAAAAAACTCTATAGTCGTGATGTATGAAATAGAAATATCTCTCAAGTTATGTTTCAACATCACTGCTGTTGTGGAAAAAATGGAAGGGGTACGATACAATGACCTACTACACAAAGCATAACAAAGTTAAAGTTGACAAAATGTTAAATTTTGCTCCGACATGAAAACGGCAGTTGTAACAAACAAAAAAAAAAAACATCTCAAAAACGATTCTACGTTCTACATTTGAAATATACTCGTCAGATGTTACACACACTTAATTTTTTTTTACACAAAAAAAATATGTTTGCATTCTTGTACTGATGGTACAAGCCATTGTGCAAACAACGACATGTTTTTTTTTTATGTATCTTAGTTGTCAATGGCGTAACAATGAATATTTATAAGGTGACTCGTATGTACAATGTATGGTTTCAAATTCATTTTGTTGACACACACAAGCTTGAAGTGAAGCTAAATATGTTGTATTCCCGTTTTTTGGAAAGACAAGCAATTGTACATTTTGACCACTAGTGGGCGCTATTCAACAGCAGATTTGGACAGACACAAGAATTGTTGAGTACTGTGGCATATTTTCAGTCATTCTTTCTCAACTGCATGTGTCAACAATATTCTTGGTTAACTCAAATTCTTTTGCTTCTCCTCTTAAGATTATGTTTTAGGGATTTTTTTTAAAATTCTTTTTATACCTATTTCATTAATAGCTTGTTGTAATGCCAAGCCTTTGGCATACATGATGAAATTTTTTTTAACTTTTTATTTTTTATTCCCCTAATGTCTGTGGTGCCCCCTCAAGTGACACTGCTTTCACAAATCAATGAAAAGTTGGTAACCACGGTAGAGCATATTTGAAAGGATTCCTGGCACTTTGTGATGATGCTCTGTGCCTGTTAGCAACTGGTAGTCTGTAGTTGCTGAGTTGAGCACATACGTACTGTAGCATTGAAATTTTGTTATTCATATTTCTCATCGTCTACATTGGTAGAAACTTACAAATACAAGTAACAAAATGCAGTATTCACATGATGATAGGGATGCCTAAATTACATCATCTATGTGCTATGAGTGCTTACATTACACTTTTATACCCTAATGTACAGCCTACACTGTCATTGCTCACATTGATGGAGTTAGGGGTGCTTGCATACATAAACCACAGAGCTAGGGGTATTTGAGATACTCAACTAAAATCGGTTACTGTCCTGTCAGTGAGAGAGAGAGAGGGATGCTTTGCTCACATTGATGGAGTTAGGGGTGCTTCCATACATAAGTCACAGAGCTAGGGGTATTTGAGATACTCAACTATAGTGGGTGACTGTCCTGTCACAGTGAGAGAGAGTGACAGAGAGAGAGAGAGAGGGATGCTTGGAACATACTGTTGACACCGAAACACAAGTACCTGCTGACAGCACAAGGTATGTGATCTGGGGATAATACAACATAGGTATGCTCAACTTTTTGGCAGTTATTTTCTTACAGCAAATCTTTGTTCATTGATTTGGTAGAATTTATAACGGTAGGAACATATCCCTCACCACTTCACTGGGGTAATGCATTAATTCAAGAGGGGCATTACCCAGAAATATTTGCAGCTATGCTTTTACCTGTGCGTTTAATTTCCCGAATATGGCTGGAACATGGAGACCTAAAAATTACTTCAAATTCATGGAATTCAGTTTACATACACTGGTAATTTTCATTCCCAATTATTCAGATTACCCGGCCTTCTGCGCTGATACAAATGCATGCACTCCATAAGACGTTGCTATTGGCAACCAATAGTATTTCCAAAGACTAAACAGTACACTCTGTAGTACTAACTGGAAACTATAGCACCAGAAAACTTGTGGCATGTCCGTCTAAAACAGAATTTCTTTTTCATCAAGACACAGCTTAAAACTTTGTTCTAAAACAACTTCAAACATATTTACGGTGAACAATTTACAGTAAAAAAAAAGTGTACGTAAAAAAATTCATGTCCTGAACAGACATTACCTTGTTATCATTATAATTATCATGTTAAAAGTCAAATTTACACTGATGTGTAAAAGTTTTGTGGGGACGGTTCTTTACAAGTGACGTTTACGTTCCTATCTTGATTTCTGCTTTTTATCCTACACGAAATTAGTTTTTGTGTCTATGAATCTTGTTTGTGTGATGGAAATAAATATGGTGAAACAATTCTTTGTCATTTTACTTTCATTAACTATTTTCCCTGCCTTTAGTTCAATGTGTCTTGAGATGTTGGCTCCAATATCCATAGGAACTGCAGCCAAACTCCAGAGGGCGCCAATCAACAAATGGTAACATTTCAGTATCAAAAGTCACCACAACTAAGAAGTTGATTACCGATGCCTCAGATCAACACAGGAGGGCGCTATTTCAGTCTCTCTTGCAGACAATGACAAACATGTCACCAGGACTGTTTCAGTCTTGTCCGGTATCTTTCTCTTTCTTGTAGACTGCTCCGTAACGACTCATGTATTTCCGGATGTATTCCTTGGCCTTTCCTTTGACATTCTCGTTGACTTCCAGGTCTTCCACATTCATGCAGTGTTTCATCTCCTTGGCCATAATGCCGTGAGTAAGCTGTAGACAGAAAGACAAAAGTTGGTTATATGGGACTCATTTCTGAAAACTACAGTAAATGTAACTTTCTGCTATTTTTTCAGTGATTACTGCAAGACATTAACAGTTCAACCTTCTGGGTAGACCATTACCTCTTTATTCAGTGATGATGGTACTATGTACACAGGCTTGATGTCCATATGTAAATAGTTACATATGTTTGTCAACACACTGCAAATTTAATGCATAATGACGAGGTTTCACCACAGGGTAAATCATACTTACTTCATACATCAGTGCACAAGAACTCTGCTGAGGTTCAAATTATAATTATGCAAAGTTTACACAGTCCATCACAAGAGGGCGCTGTTCACTGACAGGTCACAGGACAGATCTAACACTACTCCATCAGCCATATTCCAAAGTGCATCAGACTACACACTGGCAGTCAGCAGGTTCAACATTTCAACACTTCACTGCATGTGAACTACTCTATCGTTTGGCAGGTCAAAACTGGATTATTTCATCATTTTTGATGTCAAAGATGTCTCACCTTTCTGGCTAGATGTTTAAAATCTTCAGTTTTGCCGATTCTTCCAAGTTTACAGTCTGGTTTCCTGTACGGGTTAAGTACGCTAACAACATAACTTGACATCTAGAAATATCCAAAACAGACAGAAGAAAATACAGGTAGGTATTAGTTACATATTTATATCATATTTTGGGAGGTGGGTTGACATTTTTTCCTCTCACACACCTATTCCTCTGCATACATCATAGTATCCACATTGATAAATATGGATGAGTTTATTTCACCACCTTAAACCTGACATCAACCTCAGAGATAGACACCTTGCTATTACTGAACACATAATCTCAGTTGTGTTTTGGGCTGTTCCGATTTATGACTTTACCCCTTGTATAATAGCACTCTTCATGTCTAATTAAAAGTAGGTCTGATCGACACATAAATATTACATGATGTATCGTCATGGTTTGGGTCATAGTGTGTGTGTGTGTGTGTGTGTGTGTGTGTGTGTGTGTGTGTGTGTGTGTGTGTGTGCGTGTGTGTGTATGTCAGGTTTTGTGTTTCTTAGTAATATGCCCACATTTCAAACCTGTTTCTACACACTCAAAACAATGTGTGGGTAAGCATGTAACTATAGTTGGCAGAGCTGCACTCAACTCCTAGTGTTAACCAATCACACATGCAAGCTTATTTATGTAGATTTCACATTCAACATTCGATTATAATTGATTCAAACATTAACACTACATGACAAAGACATTTTCCAAAAGTGAAACCAATACTTTTTGTTCACACTATCAGACAGGTGAACTAGTCCATTGGTGAGGGCAAACGCTTGAGTTTCAGTTTCGCAAAAATTTAATGGTGTGTAAGCGTTCCAAACTTGAAATGATATCGACAGGTTTACAAGTGATCAGTCTGTCAAACTATTCACTTTCCAGGTAAAATTTGGTAACAACAAAGTTCAGAAATGTTGATGTATTCACACAGTACTGTACCTTATTTCTGAATTCCTCCTTTTTCCGTTTAGCCGCCTCACTGGATGTATCAGCAGCAGCCTGCGTAGCCTTCCTATTTTTATTCTTCTCGTCATAAGTTGGCGTCCCTAGGTCCATCATTTCGGTTTCCTCACTACCCATATCAGGAGGGTTACCATCCCATGTAGGGGGATCCCACTGTGTTTGCCTACAAGAACACGAAACACAGGAAAGGTTTGTCTGATTGCTATTACATAATCAAGGGTACTACAGCGAGGGGAGCCAAATACGGAAATTCAAATTTTTCTCATTGGAAGGGGTATTGCATATCAAGTTTATAGCCACTCAGGGACATATCAGCCATAATTGTGGAGTCATGGTGGGTTAGAGTGACCGGCTTTGAATTTGCAGCTTGCAGGTTTGAGCCACATCGCTGCCATTTGTTCGGAATGGCTAAAGTCCAAGGGCAAGATCTGACCCACGACTGTGCCTCGGTCCACCCAGCAGTATAATTGGGGACCTGATAGGATATAGGTTGCAATGTGAATGCTTTAATCAAATGCACTTATAGAGGATGCAATGGATTGTATGCTCCCCAGGGAGTTGAGGAAGTAAAGGGCCATTGTGGAGATCTGTGCCAGGGGTAATTATTATAAATCGCTTTGAGCACAGAGTGGGAACGCGCTATATATAAAAACTAGCATTATTTATAATTATTATAATTGTGATATAGTAGCCAAAACACAACATTTTTCAAGTGCCGTAGTTATACAGCCTTCATTTGGCTGTTGATTTGAGAAGGGAATATCTCACCTGGTAACACCATGGTAGTAGTAGACTTTACCCTCGTTGTCACGTGCCGTCTTCCAATTTGGTGGCAAGACGATAGGTTTAGGTTTAGGTGGTGATGGAATGGTGTCCACTGGTGGTGGTTGTTGTGGTGGTACGACTTGTACAGCAGGAACAGACTGTGAGCCTAACGAAGCTAAACGTTGATTTAGTTGAAGTTGATGTTGTAAATGTTGAACCTGTCAAGTACACAGAATTGACATTAATGTATGAGTTGGTCCAGTGTCAGGTGTACCATGCTTATTTTGAATTCTGCCCAGTGTAGGTAGATTTCAGAGCTAATATGCATGCTAATTTTGCTCATTGTAGGTAGATTTCAGAGCTAATATGGATGCTAATTTTGCCCAGTGCAGGAAGATTTCAGAGCTAATATGTATGCTAATTTTGCCCAGTTCAGGTAGATTTCAGAGCTAATCTTATACTCACAGTAAGGTGATGTTTCTGATGACTACCATAAACTTGCGGTGTACATTTTTGGGGCCTTCCAGTGTTTACACAATTCATCATAGAGTGATTCGATGTGCACAAAAAAGGCAGCGCTATCACTGTTGTATAATATACTCCCATCAAACAACAACTTTTAGTTTGTGTATATCTTAGTAAGCCGAAAGCCCAGTTTCCGCAGTAGTACCTACCTGTTGGATGTTTTGTTGAATGTTGGGATCAGCTAGTTGCGTGATGGTCTGGTGGACAACCATACCGTCAGCTGTAACAAATGTGGTTGTCTGGCCTGGCAGTGGTGCTTGCTGTACGTAACCCTAGAAGATACAACGCGATATAACAGTCATTAGTCATGCCTGTATAGCAAGAAAACACTGCCAACGAAATGTGCCACCTTATCCTTTTCCAAAGACGCCCTATAAAAGCACAAGATCAACTTGATGTTTCTCAGAAATTGTAATGTAGGTGGATCTAAAATCGTGAAATGACTCTCCAGAACCCATAGTTGATGAAAATGACTTCATTTCTGGGCTTGCGTTCCCCTTTGAACATAGTGAGCTGATGAGGTCTCCTTTCTCTTTAATATTGACAGCTAGCAATGACTTTTCTTGTTTCCAAAAACAGAAACTTTGCTAGTACGCTGTTGTAACTGAAAGGATCTTGTATTGTGTTGGTATGTTTTCCAATAGTTCAAACTGTCATTTACAGACTTACATGTAAAATAAAACGACTATTTTTAACCATTTTTATAACACAGAAATTTTGTAACTACGTTGTTTAAGCAATTTACGCCTACCTGTTGTACTGCCATCTGTGGTTGTGGCATGTATGTTTGTTGTACCACATAACCTGACTGGGACTGGGACTGAGACTGTGACTGTGACTGTGCTGCTGGCTGGGGTGTTGCTTGAGGATAAGCCTGCACTCCACTTCCGGCAAACTGCTGTTGTGCTGCGACATCGAACTGAGGTGGTGGTTGGGGTGGCTGCTGAGCTGGAGCAGGTGGTTGTGCTGGCGGTGGGAGTGCAGCACCTTGATCCCATGTTTGTATCGGTGGCGTCGGCACTGCATGTTGAAGATTATGATCTCCCATGGATGGCGCTAGAGGGCCTTCCATTTGATGGACATGCATTGGTTCAATTTGATTAGGATTAATGTCTAAAAGTGATGGTGGATGTCTCCTCTGATGTTGCACGGGTAACACATCTTGCAGCGGTGAAGCGTCTGGTAAACCCATTGCCATTGGTGGAGGCTGGCCATTAGGGTCTACCCCTAGGAGTCCCTGAGTAGCTAGCATAGCGCTGGCATCTGGCATATCCGGTTCTACTACGACAGGCTGGATGGAAGTTGGGGGTGGTTGGTGTTGTATCGGCATTGAAGGTTGTGGCTGCCCTGGAAAAATGTTTGGATCTTGGACAGGATATTCACGATGCTGACCTCCATGTCCTTGTAACATAAATTGTTGCTTTGCTCTCAGCATGTCTTCTTCCTTCTGTTTCAGTTCCACCATTCTCTCAAACTGATACCTTCTCTCTTCCTTCGTCATCTTTTTCTTATTAGGATCGACTTTTTCTTGTTTTGCTTTCCAGGGTCTCCTCTTCTTGGGTGGGGTGGAATACTCTGAAGCCCACTGATCTGATTCCGACATATGTCGACTCCTCTCATCGTACCGTCCATATCCTGATGGGCTGCGAGACTTTCGGTGTGAGTACCTATCGTCATAGCGATCTCTATCATAATCCCGGTCTCGGTAGCTATCCCGGTAATTGTCATAGTCTCGGTAGCTATCCCGGTCTCGATAACTGTCTCTATCTCTGTAACTATCTCTGTCCCGATCTCGATAACTGTCTCTATCTCTGCCTCTATCTCGATCCCTATCTCTGTACCTGTCCCTATCTCTATCATAGTCTCGTTCTCTATAACTGTCCCTCTCTCTGCCACGGTCTCTATCTCTGTTTTTCTGTTCATACTCTGTATCCGAGTCACGCTCCCTTTTTTCTTCTCTCTTCTCCTGCCTTTCTTTCTTTGGGATTCGGAAAATTTCCTAAACAGGCGGAAAAAAAACAATGAAATTATTTCAGGATGGATGCAGTTAAAAATGATTCATTAACCTCTCTATGCTTTCAAATATCTGATATTTTTGAACGAGAACAAATAAATCCCATATTTGCCATCCTACACACGACTGCTAGAACATAGGAACACATTTTTTATAATCAACTATGCTGACAAAATCTTACACCTAGGCAAGAATTCACAAAATGTTTATCTTCCCACACTGTATGTTTAAGAAAATTGAAAGGGACACAATATTTCAACTTCTGACAAATGTGTACATGTACACAAACAGATTTTATCCAGTATTCATTGAAGGACTGAGCACAGCCATGAATCTTTTTAGTTAACATACATGTAGTTTCTATTTTTTTCATTTAGTCAAATCTGTGTTTAGACCAGTGTTGGAGATAACTGTTTCTCAGGAAGGAAGTATTTTCTCAGACACAAACAAACACATATGCATGCACAGTGACACAAACACACACATATCTAATTCTCAGCAATGAATTTCATGCAGTCTCAGACAGACAGACAGACAGACAGAAAGAAAGACAGACAGACAGACAGACACACACACACACACACACACACACACACACACACACACACACACACTTTACCTTGAGTGTACTCCAATCTTCCAATAATCTTGATGCAAATTCAGCAATTGTCTCTGTCTTCACCTTCTCCTTATTCTCCTCCTCCATGGATTCAGAGTCAGAACTCCTTTCCTCAGTCTGTTTCTTCTCTCCGCTCACTTCATCACTTGGTTGCGCTGCATCTGTCTTTTCTTCCTCCGAGACTGACTGCTGGTCTTTCATCTTGGCATCAACACTTCCTTCGTTTTGTGAACTTTGAGAAGTTTCGTCCAACACAAGAAGTAAATCTTCATTTTCACCATTTTGAGATTCAGAATTTTCTCCAACTTCAGTTTCTTTGCTCTGAGGCTCAGAAGCCTCTTTCACTTTTTGTGCGTCATCAGCTTGTGTTTCTGTGTTTTTGTCCTCACTATCAATTTTATCTGTAAAAGTACCACAAATCGTTTCGTTTTCATCCTGACTAGCTTCAGTGACAGGACTCTTTGTCTGATCTTGATCTTCTAAATTCTCTGTTTCCATGGGAACTGAATCCTGTGACTCATCTTTTTCAACAGCCACTGCAACATCACTTTGACTGTCAACCGTTGCAGAGCCAGTGTTGCTGTCTGTGACAGCTGCATCGCTACTTTCAGCAACGGCAGCATCGGTGTCCTTTTTTACTTCACTATCAGCACCCTCTTCTACTGCAGAAGTGCACTCTTTTGTTTTCACATCACTGCTGTCCACTGCAACACCACTGGTGTCATCCAGAGCAACAGCATCACTGCTACCTACGACAGCCGTGGCATCGTTACTCTCGTCATTACTGTTTTCGTTCACTATCTGTAATCGCCGCAACGCTTTCCTTTTCTTTGGTGTCACATCATACTCGACCTCACTCTCTGAGTTCTTTTCACTTTCAATGTATTTATTAGAGTCAAACGGTGTAAAGTTTTGACTAGACAGGACCGTCATTGGTGTAGCAGATCTAGATGGATTCTCACTGGCACTGGAATATTCGGCATCTGCTTCTTGCTTCATCAACTTCTGTTGTTCCTCTTGTTTTGCCCAGTTTTCTACGACTGTCATCACACGACTTTCTTCCAGTATAGTTTTATTTGGTATCGGTAAGTGGGCCAGTGTCATCAAAATCTGTTCAGAAACAAAGAGTAGTTAGACATTTTTTTTTAACGGGCAATAAATGGATACACATGCAAATTAACATGATACCAGAGGTGGTTCACTACCGGTACGGCAATCATTCTCCCTACTCTACAGCAAGCACAGTGCCAACACCATCCTTGCCAACCTACCCACCATGATTGGCAGGTTTCTGCCATTGTTCAAAATTGTTCTATCCTTGAGTTTTAGTAATCTTTGGATGATAATGTTATAACAATACTTTCACATGAAGAGAAATGGCTGATTGCAGTGTCCATGTGTGTATGTCTTTAATATAAATACGTCAGAGCATGTTTCAATATTGAAGATATATTATATACAATCATATGCAAATTACCATTTATATGTAAATCATTATGCAAATTAACTGCCACCCTTGCAATCTATCATGTTGAGAACATTGTGAAAGGGATACTGGCAAATCTAACAAGCTTATTACAAAATTATACCTGTGTAAATAGATAAATAATAGAAGTTTACAAATATTACAAATATTGAAAATACAATACCTGTGTCTTCATTTCCTGTGAATTACTAGCCACATCCACCATCCAACTCCACATTAGTTTCAAGCCATGATAACTTAGGAAGTGTTTCAGACAAGACTGGTTCTTAGTGTCCTACAAAACAGAGACAGAATTTCTTTTCAGTCATTGCCTTTCAAAATCAAATGTCTGTTTTCTAATTCAAATCACACTTCTTGAAAATACCAACTAAAATGCAAAACTATAGGAAGATTCAAGCTGTGTACTCTCATTTTAGTAAGTTACAAGAATTGGTTCCAAGTTTGTCACCATGTTTTTACTTCAAGTGACTGACATCGGCAAGCTTTATCAGCTACAGAAGATACAAGTGTACATACTTGATAGCTAACTAATCCAATGGATTTAAAACATTGAATGTTGTATTATGGCTGCTATAATACAGTAAACCTAGATATTTCGCATTAGAAAATTTTCCGATTTTACAATTTTCAGTTAGTTCTCAAAGACTAATTTTTAGTTATTAATGTACCAGACTGACAGTGTGTTCATGAAGAGGGTACTTTAGTCACTACTAACTGTTGTGTTTTTTTGTTGTCCAGCAAAATAAGCAACAATTAGTCTATAGCGGAAATTTCCAGATATATAATATTAATATACACATTTAAATATGAACCTAGGTATTCAAATTTATAGGTATCTACATTTGAAATGCAAAATAGATGATACTACATATGGTATGTATCTCTGAGACATCAAGGCAAATGATTTTCGTCGTTTATATCTTGAAATGACGATAACAAACTCGTCTCTCTTACACACCTGTAGCATTTTAAGTAGTTGTTGTCTTTGTGAGTTAGTTTCAGCTCTGACCATTAAACGTGACAGATTCAAAGTTTGGTCTTTGTCCCGTAAACCATCACCATCCATGTCAAATGCCATCCTCTCTATCTCTTCATCCAACTGTAAGAGAAAACAAAATAATATGCTAGTAAGTTACATACAGAAAATCTTTTTTTAGAGTGTTTTCATTTCCCACAGCATGCTCAATTAGTATCCCTGGTACAGACCAATAACGGCACAACCCAATATATTTCTGAACTATCCTTGGATTCTATGATTCTTGCTACCTCTAAGAACAAAGGCCCACTCCTTCACATAATACATCTTTTCCTATCGGGTACCCATTTGCATGTCTAATTCAATCAAGGCACTACTACCTTTCCTACAGACATCAGCCATCCAACTACCTAATATCACAGCAAAAGCCATCAAAGTAGCTATGGGCAGAATACATGCTGGGTTAGATGTCACTGCTTCTAAACAGCACTCCTAGTGGTGCAAATATACAATCTTTTGTTTTTCTGGTAACTGGCATATGGTTTTCTACACAACTTTGCTGTTGCTTTCACTATGTGATATCTACGCAATTTCCTAAAAAACACACACTTTTTCGTTATAAAATAACAGATTTTGACTCAAGGTCCACTTGAGAATGTCACCAATTTATTGTGTTTACTTACCGACTGGTCCTCAAAGTCTTCTTTTTTCTTCTTGTCAAGCTTACGTTTCTTGCCTTGAGATGAGCGCAACGGAGTGGTCTTGTTGCCTCCTAGGAAACCCCTACAGTTGGACGCACCACAGAAACACTTCTGGGCTTCTTTGCTGTTGGGGATAGGAAAAATTCAATCATATTTTGGATTGAAAAGTGAAATTTGAAGATTTACGAACCATGGCACGAAAAATTGGAAATCTGTGGAGACTGACATCACAATTTGGTGAACTACAGGTAAATAAATGACATGTATCTAAACACTAGGGGGGCAGAGATATACATACATAAATATCACCACTTGGGGGCAGTCATCTACCCAGAGATATATAGAAATATCACCACTAGGGGCCAGTCACCTATGTGACACATACGTCTAGCACCATTACAACTTTACGAGACAGTAAGTAACCAATGACAAACATGAAAACTTACCCATAGCGCTCAAATTGATAATCAAAGGTTAACTCTGTCAAGGCTGGAATTGATCGTTTGGTGAAAAAACCAACACGAAGTTGACCGTTTACAGTCCACTGTCAAAGATAAAAAAAATCAGAACTATGATTTAGTCAACTTTAACATTTTCAGAGTTTTACAGAAAATACAAGATCAAAATAAGTTTTATTAAATAGTGAACAGACAGGACTAAACCTATTTCTATCGAACTTAGATCATTGAATATATGTCTTAAACTCTCTGTCAACTTTTGATGGCACTGAGCAAAAGTTAGTCAGAGATTAGAAAGTTTTCACAAATATATTTTAAAGGGGACTGCAACTCCAGGAAATGAAGTCATTTTCATTAACTTTGAGTTCTGGAGAGCCATTTCAAGATTTTACATCACCTACAATTACTTGCGATTTCAGAGAAACATTATGTTGATTCTGTGCCAGTTATCTTTGCTATGGGCCATTGCATCATGGGAGTCACTAGTACAATTGTCTCACCTTTTGAGTTTCACAGTTTGGATCACAGCTATGGTTGATAAACCTGGACACGTTACCCTTCTTTGTTGCATCAATGATCTGAAAACAAATCAACCAAAATTGTTTATTCCCAATTATCAGATATACATTTTTGTTACATTGAAAAAAAAAAGTTTCATTTTCACAAGTACATGAATTTATGATTTCCATCAGATACACAATATTTTCATTTATGCTTCTCACAATTTTGACAATCCCAAAAAATTGACGATACATTCTACTGCCAAACTTTCACATCCATAGCAATAATTACCATAGAAATATTGCCATGACAATACTTAACTCATCACTTGTAGAACAATAAAGTGTTTCCTATTGTCTTTGTTGTAATGTTTGCTACTTCATTTGAACTCATATCCATAGCAACAGTTACCATAGACATTGTTGCCATGGCAACACATACTCATCACTTGTTTAAGCCATGAAATAAGAGTGTTTCCTATTGTCTTTATTGTAATGTTTGGTACTTCACTTGAACTCGTATCCATAGCAACAGTTACCACAGACATTGTTACCATGACAACACTTACCTCATCACTTGTTAAAGCCATAAAATAATAATGTTTCCTGTTGTCTTTGTTGTAATGTTTGGTCCTGGACTTGAACTCATTATAGTTCAACACTTCACCCACGTACTCCAAAACAAATCGATTCCTGACAAAAAAAATTGGAAAAGATTAAATAAATACACTGACAAAACATACAGAATATGTATCTTAGCAGTTGTTTGAAAGTATCCTGAGTGAGAAGGGTGGGGTTATAGAGAAGGGTGGGATGGGGGAACAGAAAACTGAAAAAGATGAAATAAGAATGCTGCAAAAATATATACATCTTAGAGGTTGTCACAGGATGGGGAGGAGTATGGAAAAGAGTGGGAGGGGTACAGAGATGGGTGGAGAGGGGCTATGGAGAAGGGTGGGGGGGGGTTATAGAGCAAGTCAAAACTTGTCAACTTACTCCGATAAATCTTCAGTAGTTCTTAAACCATGGCCTTTCCAATGTGTCTCAAACACTTCAACTTTTGGGTACTCCCTCTGTGAAAGAAAACAAACCATTTCAGTTAAAATTTTAATAAGGCATTATTTCTGGTCTATTTCCTACAACTAGTATTTTATACTTCAGCAGTGTGACATCATCATTCAAAGGGTCAGTAAAAGGCATTCTATTTTCAGACTGGTCTGCTTTGGTGGTAAAAAATTGTTTCGTCTAAATACGCTAAAAATTAAGTTTAGTGCCAAAATGTATCCATTAACAATAATAAATAACACTTGAGTTTATGAAAACTATGGTTGTATCTAGTTCAAGAGGGAACCAAAAAAATCACAAATATGTGAAAGGAAGGAAACTCACCCTTTGAAATCTTTTATTTGTGCAATATTCACCACATGGACACCTTGAAGTACTGAGAGAAACAAACAGAAAAGAAATGCATGTGACAATTTACAAGTGCAGTTTTTATCATACAGGTAGGCACTTTTCTGAATTTGTCAATGTTTTAACTATTATCAATGTAGAGTGGTTAATTATGGAGGGGTTAAAAATCTGCACACTCAGACTTCAAGACATGGTAGTAGTGTTTTGAATACACGAGACCGTTTTTACTAATGGGTGCTAAGCGTTGATTTATGAATGACTAATTTTTTTTTACTGAAAGTAGAAATTTCATCACTAAACGTAAATACACTTTCTTGAATTTTATAAGAAATGCTTGAAAACATAAAGGACAGCCTTACCATTCTATCATAAGTAACCTATTGAGACAGTCTTCACCACATGCCGGCATACCGTGCATCCTGTCATCTCTAGATGTGGTACACTCGCATTGCATTCGTTTGATTTCTTTTCTCGCCTTTGATTTCTTCCTGCAAGCGAAATCACATGAAAATGAAATTAATGATGAATTTAGGTGTTGATTTGTATAGAAACATAGCAAGTTTTCAAATTTGTGTTATTTCAAAATCATAATTTGGATGGTTGAAGCATTTGAATAGCGCCACCAAGAGTTTAAGCTGTCCTTCTGTATTTACTTTTGTTTATGTTAATACGGTTACAAAATCTTCCAAAGTTGTACTCTTTACAATATTTTCAATCAACCCAAGTCATCAACTAAACTAAAAAGTCAAACCAGGTCTGTATATTTTTTCAGGTATACATGGCAACAACATCCAAATTTCCAAATCCAAAATATGAAAAATAAATTAATATATCTGGATAAATTTGTTGCTGAATTACTTTTCAAGTCACCAATATGTATCGGTGTCAGAAAAAAGTATACTAAACTTGCCTTTCTGTTAAATACAGGTTTTCAGGAATATCTTCATAGCGATCAGGTTTGATACCAACATCACTTGGTGTTGCTTGAGCAGGTGACCTTTGACCTGGTGAACTCTGTTGTGGTGATCTTACACCAGGTGACATTTGACCTGGTGACCTTTCCCTGCTTTTCACTTCATCTATTTCAAAGATTGGAGTAACTAACTCCTCAGCCTCCCTAGCCTCCATTTCAATTTCATCAGCATCCTTAACTTCTTGTTTAATCTCCACTTCATCAATTTCCTGTTTCATTTCATCATCTTCTGTACCTCTCTGCATTTTCACTTCTTCATTGTTATCTTCGACCTTTTCCTCTACTTCATCCTCGGTCTTCTCTTTCATATCAGTATCATCAATTTGCTCTAATTGCCTGTCATCCTTTTCATCTTTTACCTCCGTTTCTATGGTAACAGCTTCATCCTTAGCATCAGAAGTAGTACTGATGCTTTCAATCTGTTCTGCCTGGATTTCTGTCTTTGGTTCCATGTCTTCACTTACTACAAGTGTATCGTCTTCTCTCACACTTGCACTAAGTCTCCGTCTCTTGGGTTTAGAAACTTCAATTTCAGATTTTTTGACCTCTTTCTCTTCTTTGATTTTTGGCTCCTTCCTTTTAATCTCCTTCACTTGCTCCTTTTCCTTTTCCTTCTTTTCTTCCAGGGATTTTATCCGCCTACTTCTCCTCCTTCTTGGGCAGTCATCTTCTTCTCTGAAATCATCGTCAAGTTCCAGTTTCACCTTACTTTCCTGTTTTCCTCCTCGACTCTTTTTATTGCTTTTCTTTCCACTTTTTGGTGTTTTTGTTCTTGGTTCATCCTCTGTTGACTCAACTTTGGATTCGGATAATTCAAATGCTGAACTTTGGCTGTCTTCAGTCACCTGTTCCTCTTCAACTGAGGGAGCTGGCAGTATCGAGTTCTTGGATTCAGTTACCTCGAGCACTGAACCCTGACCATCTTCACTCACCATTTCCTCTACAGCAGCTGGTGTTGAAAGTGTTGAGTTCTTACATTCAGTTAACGCAAGTGAACTTTGACTATCTTCAGGCACCATTTCCTCTTCAACGGAGGGTGTTGAGTTCTTGCATTCAGTTACCTCAAGTGCTGAACTTTCTTCAGGTACTGGTTCTCCTACAACTGAAGGTGTTGGAAGTGTGACATTCTCGGATTCCATTACCTCAAATTCTGACCTGTGATCCTCTTCAGGCTTCTGTTCCTCGACAAGCGAGGGTGATGGAAGTGTTGAGTTCGGTCCAGTTCTCTCAAATGCTGAACATTGACTGTTTTCAGACACAAGTTCTTCTGCAGTGGAGTGTGTTGGGGGAACCGCAGTCTTGGATTCAGTTACAGATGCTGAAATTTGACTCTTTTCACACACCTGTTCCCCTACAACTGCAGGTGTTGGAAGCATTGTTGAGTTCTCAGACTGAACCTCAATACTGTCAATGTGTTCAGTACTCGATAAGTTTTCACTCTGAATCTCCTTACTAACTTGTGCACTGTCTTTACACACAAGAGACTCCCTTTCCTCTGAGTACTCTGTTTTCACCTCTGTACACAGTGCGACTGTACTCTCCGCTTTCACATTTTCGGTTCTGTTTGCAACTGTACTCTCCGCTTTCACATTTTCGGTTTTGTTTGTGACATTCTCGTTGACAAAATTTGAAGGCTTATCAACTTTCTTTGTCCTTGGCTTCACTTTGAAGACATATTCAATTTTAACGGTAGGTTTCTCAGTTTTCAAAACTTTTGTTTGTGACACTACGTTATCTTTGATATGTACAGTCGGACTAGAATTAACGTCCCTGTATTGCTCTTTGGAGTTCGTTTTGTCTTCCTGCTTAACAGCTCTTTGTATTTCAGTAATTTCAGAAGTTTTGAGTGCAAAAATCTCATTGTAGTTTTCCAAATTGTCTTGTTTTGTTTCAGTAAGCTTGGAAATGGGTTTGAGTTTGTCCTTGACCTCAAAGTCATTGTCAAGTGTGTCTGTTTTCTTACTAACATGTACCGGAGACGACTCTGACAATTCCATTGGTGCAGTACTTTCTGGAAGGATTTCAGCTTTATCTTCCTTGTTTGCATCAACATCTGTGTTTCTATGACGACAGTCTTTATCGATATCTATTTCTACATCATTTGGTGTACTCTTAAGTTTGTCTTTAGAAGTTACAATATCGTCTGTTTGATCGTCTGTTTTCACAGACTGAGGGCGGTCTATTTCATCATCTCTCACATGCTCAGACTTGACACTACCCTGCTCAATGTTCTGTTCTGCCTCCACATCATCATTTTGTTCATCTTTGACATAACACTTGTCAAGTTCACCTATTTTATTTGTTATTTTCTCTTCACAATTAATACTGCGATCAAGTTCATTATCTATATGCTCCTCAAGGTGACCTTCCACTGTTCCGTCCCTAGTGACATCACCATCTACAAATTCAGTGTTTTCCTCCACCTTAGCCAAATGGGATGAACCAGGCTGCATTACGTTTGTCAGTGTGACTTTTTCACACATCGTTACACTAGACAACATTGAGTCATTCCCCCCACCTTCCGGTCCATCTGTCCTGTGTTCTATAGATTCACCATCAACAGAGTCTAATTTCAATAAATCCTGAGAAACAATTTTCTGCGTACACTCCGGCGTTGTGTTTACGGCTTCTATAGTTTCAGACACAACACATGTCCTATTTTTTTTACCCTTAGTCCTTTTCCTCCTGCCTCTCTTTGAAAGTTGATTACTCTGAATATTTTCAACAAACATTTTATCGTCCATAGGTTCCTTCAAGTCAACAGTTTCCATGGCAACTGACTCTATCTCCTTTGTCACATCAACTGAGATATCATCTCCACACTCTGTATGTTCCCCTGAGCGAGTCTCCGAAATACCTGATGAGCACTTGACAGTTTCTAAATCCGGTGCCTTGTCTGTTTCATCTTCACTGCTATCTGAATAAGGAATGTTGCACACATTGGATGGAAGAACTTTAACCTCTGGAACACGTTCTGTTATTTCTCCAGCTCTTTCTGTGACATCCCCATCTGTCTTTGCTACTGTTTCCGTGACAACGCCAACCAGTAAATCATCCTAGAGGGGAAAAATGTGTTGAAATATATTATGCAAGCTTAAAAACGAGAAAAAATACTATTCACACAAAAAATGTAAAGTGACCAGTGTTCATGTGGTCACTTTTTGATTCTAAATTCACAGTTATCAGTAACATGATCAATCCCTACACAAAATCAATAAAATTTCAAGTGGTCTTTGTTCAGATTTTCTGCTGATATCAAACATGTACGACAGGCATAGTTACTGAATGGAATCAAAGCATACTATCCTGTCCTATAATCAGGCAAATATTTCACAAATATGCAAATGTTTTACAATTTATGCAAATGTACTGTAATTTATGCAAAGACACAACATGTCCTATACAACAGGATGGATTCCAGACTAGCTGAACAATAACTAGGCATCAAAACAAAACCTAGTGATAGCTACCTCTCAGTATTTAAGAATGCAATAAAAAAGAACTAAAAAAAAGACTGTAAAATTTAAAACAGAGTATAATATTAATCTTCATCTTCTAATTTTCTGTTGGGGCGATTGATTGAATAATTAGTACTGTAATGTAATCAAATTGAATCTAGTCACAATCTAATCAAGGTGGAAACTTGACTTCTATAGCAGTGTTTATGCTTACTCAAATTACTGTGTTTGAAGTTGACACAGATCAAAAATACTTTTTTGGCTTCTAAATTCAGTTTGTGCCACTTTCCAGTTTAAATCTTTCCGACAAAACACTAATTATGCTCTTCCTTTGAGAAAGGAAAAATAAACCGAGGTGTTGGCATAATTTTTTCCAAATTATCTGCTAAATTATGTACGATGAAGTCTTGCTTTTAATATATAATGTATGACAGTAAAGCTGAAGAACCCTTTCCAAAATTAAGCCTGATTCTTACATTAGGCAAGCAGCAGCAAGATCACAAGTCCAGTCACTAACAGTACACATGCCTGTGAGCTGATCCTGTGTTAGCACCAAGCAAGCCATATGTTAGTCAGAAAGCAATTTTGATCTGTGCCAGCCACTACGCTAATTAAAGCAAAACACTTTAATCTTACCATTTAGGAACTAACAAGACAATCTGCATGTATACATGTACAAGGTAAGTGTTTTACAGCCATTGGTAGAGAGGTTTAGATGTGCACGTATTTACATATATTCTAATGTCATAGGCAAAATGATTCAAAGGCAACCCATGCGTTCTGTATCACCCTGCACGATCATACTCCCATGCTTACATGTTCTAACATGTATTAAAACCTCTACTGTCAACTCATCAAAAGAACGAAATACATGTGAATTTAACGAAAGTTTTTTACAGTGATTATTAGTACATGAATAACGAAAATAGACATGTTTTACGAAAGAAACATAGAAAAGTGAAGATGAGTACGATTGCCCATACTAGTGGAAGCTTTCCTAATTGTTCAAAATAAACATAAAATCTTCTAAATTTTGAAGAATAAATTTTGATATCGAACAAGTTGATCCACATGTCCATATACAACAATTCACGGTAATCTAATAAAAAGCTCTCCCTGTTCGGATAATCAAACTGTTCATACAATCAAAGTCACATAAAAACAAAAGCAGTATTGGAATAGCAGGGTTCAGGTAGGTTTAACTAAAAAACATCAGCATTTTATAGGGACAGTGGCTACCCACCTCGCTGTCTTCTCTTCGTGGGTTATTTACGATGAAGAGAGCAAAATTGGACCAGAAACAGAAAGAACATGGAAGAAAAACACAGAAAAAAGATTGTGTTAGCAGGATTACTATGGTAAGCAACAAAAGACAAAGCAATGACATAAACACAAACATACACACATACATGTCATACATACACACACACACACACACACACACACATACATACACATATATATATATATACATACAAAATGTACATTTATGTATATACAATACACACATACATACATACAGCATACATGCACTCATATATATATATATATATATATATATATCTATATATCTATATATCTATATATCTATATATATATATATATATATAGTTACACACACACCAATTATCACATTATAGAGTCTTCTTTGTCCAGTGGTTACCTTTCAAGTGAAATTTGTGGCGCATAACTTTATTGATAAGTGTGACATTTACATAATGAGAAGTCTGTGATTTTCCAACAGTTTACATGTGTCATACAAGGCTGTGCAGATTCAAGGATTATTTCTTGAGTGAAGCTGTTACATACTAAAACTCAAAATTATGGGATGCATTCTCATATGATCTGTATTACATTTCATTTGTCTGTGACGTGACTTGATTCAGAAAACCACTGTTTAAAAGCTTCTATTGAAAGGTTCAAAAAATTCTAACGTTTTCAATACAAAAGTAACTACAACACAGGTGTTCACCTGTTCAATAGATATCTGCTTTCAACCAATTTTCTTTCACACGATTCAAAAAATGATACAACACTGGTAACCCAGCCTTCGGTTTTCTAAGATAGACGCAAACTAAATCTATCGGTCCTCAAGCATCTGGTAGATGACACAAGTGGGTGATAGCGGTTCCTCTGTTGTGCAATTCTAATCACTCAGTGATCAACATAGTGTAAACATTGGAAGTGAAAAAACACTACACTGCAAGTTTATGGAACTTGAACTCCTTACTGAGACTACAATTAAATGAACATCCATTCAATAGCTTATCACTATTGTATCAAGATGTTGTGACAATAGTTTCAGTCTGTGTCTCTCTTAGAAAACCTGAAGGTTCAATTACCAGCTATACTACAAAATCAGAATGACTAGAGTTTCAATCAGATGATGCTATTTACATCTCAGACGTTTTTTGTTACAAATTAGAGACAAAATACAGGCAGTGACAGCACACAGGCAGATGAAATGTTACATTTTATCGAACTGTGACCACAAACTAAACAGTTTTGTGTTTGAATTTTCCTTGTTTCAGCCAACAATGATGTTGCTTTGTGTTCACAGTGAGATAAAATGTATCATTTTGTATTCTTGCATGCTACAGTGTCTCAGTCTGTATTTTGTTTTATATAATTTGAAACAAAAAAAACTTGTGTGAGACTAACTGAACATCATGCCACCTAAGAGAAACTCTATAGTCACTCTGGTTTCACAGTAATGTTAGCAGTGAAGTCAACACCTAAAATCTAACAATAATGTCGCTAGGCAATGTTTTTTCTCATGTTGTTCTGGCTAACAAGGTTAGACTTTAGAGTACAACATACAAGTGTGTACAGTCACCAAAGTGACCATACTTTCTTAAACAATAGATGTACTCGTAGAAAATTCAAAATTTACTTGTTTACTTTTACTATATTATTACTACATTCATAAATTTGTACATTGTTATCCTAAGCATTTTGAGGGCAATGATTTTCATGAAGATTACATCAGTAACAACATATTACTGTTACTGTACCTTTTTAAAAAAAAAAAATCATTTCATGTTTGTGCTGGGAAATTGCTCTTGTTATGCAGACATATACATCTACAAACACAAACACACATTACTACAGAAATGATCTATTCATGTTTTGGGATGATGTGACAGGGCTGTGTGACTGTAGAACTGTCAAGGCTTTCCCGGTCAGTCTACAGGCTATCCAAATCTCATCCAATGTAGTGAACTTGGTGCAATTTATTTATTCTTACTAATGTACACTTATTATCGTTTGTTCTTACCCGAATCCTTTTTACAAATACAATATAACATTCAACATTTGAAACTGAAAGAAAGAGAACCACCAAAAAATAAATGATAACATCACTGTCTGCACTGTGCTGGAGCTCTTTCGACCAGAGCACTTCGATATATAGTACCCATATGTTTTTTTCGGCACATTACACATTCTCATCCATTCACTCATTGCTCTCTTTGGCTGAGAACACCTAAGGTTGACTTTATAACTGGTATAAATTGATGTTTTTATGATCATAATCACATTCCAGTTAATTCATTGTCACTCTGTCTGGAGAGTTGGTGTGTGTGTGTGATTTGTTAGAAATCAAAATAACTACAAAAATTGTGATACTGCATGAACTACAGTAGCCTTCATTTCTTTTCTCTACATTTTACATTTTGAACAGCACACCACTTTATCACTTAAGGAAAACTCTTATCATGTCTTCCACTACATGAAGAGAGTACAGTCCCTGACCTGTACATAATTTATGGGGCTAACTTGTGACCTCAATTGCAGATTTTGTATCAAGACATCCCCCACCCCCCACCCCCTGAATAATTAGGGTATACTAAGATATCACAGAAAACATGTCTGATCCTCTGATGTTTATGTCATTCATTTTAACATTTCAACATTAATAACACAACACTCCAAATTACATATGAACAAGGGCTAATTGTTTGCATAATTTCAAACAGTCCAGTTTGCAGTTTATCAGGGATTCTGCACAGTGTACTGGATATTTGCATATCTGGATCAGCTGCAGACATACATTGTACATAATGTAAATGTGTCACCTGAAACCCTGATATATACTACCGTTACCAAATCATACTGTAATTACAAACATGAAATCTTGTAAAGACATGATTATGACATCTTTTGGGGTGTGTAACTTACATTATACACTTCATCCATGTGTGTCTATTTTCTGGTAAAATATGAACGAAATTCGACAGTGCTTTGTATGAATGTTGTCTCGATGAATCTCGGTGTGTTTGCTCCCCAAAGTGCCCGGATATAGTAATGTACAAGGTCACATGACATGCTGCAATGAATGAGTGCCATCAACCCAAAGTCTTGACACACATATATGCACCCTTTTATTCTGATAAATTATGTTTCAAAGGTGATCAGGTAAAAGCACAGATTACCACAGACGTTTCCTGTTCTTATAATGAGCTGATCTACTTCGTAGATTTTCCCGCGAACTGAAACATTGATTGACAGTTGGGAGGGATAGAAAATAACATCGACCGCCATCTTTGTATTAAACGGGTGCCAAATCTGAACCGATGTCACGTAGAAATTTTGTCACCGTGTTGATATTTTGTCAAAATAATATGCCAGACCATTAAAACTTGATATCCCCAAACGACATATATGGCTTTCGGATGGTTTGCGCAAATGTATTTTATGTAAATGAATGCAAGGGTAGCACAGTGCGTGTCATTATCAATAACACACACTGGCAGCCATGTTGGATTTCTGAGAAAGGAGCAAAGAGTACGGCGACTCGCCGATTATATTAGAAAATCTGTCCGACGATCTTCACCAGAAATATGTTTGCGCATTCGGTCGATTTGAAATGAATTTGTGTATGTAGTTTGAATTTGGGAATATGCGATCTAAGCGCTGAAATTGGTGACGACGGACGGCAAAGTTCGCTGTACAAGAGAAGAATCTTTTAAATATGGCAGCCATCTTGCCCTGTATGTGCACTCAGATCATCCGACCCTCGACGCCAGTTTTGGTGCCGTGACTTATTTTTACACCGCGGATGTTTAATAGTCTACATCCTTTGATCTGTTGCTTCCATAGTGATACTATAATTTTGACAGGTTTGTGCAACTAAGATATCTTTATTCACGGAAAGTTACGACACGGTTGCCAGCAATGTCACTGAGGGTCATTGAGACAAAGTGTGCATCCGTCGTAATTTCCTACCCGGAGTGAAATTTTGTGTACGAAGTTAGCTGATGCACAACCAAATGAAGCAATTTTCTTCGTGTGATCACATATCTGTAGGTAGATTTCCTCAACACTAACCGCTGAAATGATTCGGAAATTTGTACCAATTTGATAGGCATCATTGACATTACTAAAAATACAATTTACATCTTGTTCACTTTACTGTGTTACGTTGCCATCGCAATTCATATTATTCGTGTATGCTAATCAACCACGCTACGCAACTTACCCCAATCCTTCGTACCGTGGATCAGACCATAGATAGGACCAACAAGGACCGAAATATCCAAACGACGTCCTTTGATAAAAACGGGTAGTTTTCCTCGATTGGGAGTCCTTCACATCGGCTACCGTGCACGTGCAGCAGTCGGAGGAAACACGTATCATATGTTCGTATCAATTTACAATCGTAAGAATTGACACAGTGTAGCAACTCCACATGGGATTCTTAAAAGCGAGGTGTCCAGCTGGACAAAACAATAATAAACTTTCACATGTGCGAGAGATATACATATAACATTACTTTAGCTATGTGTTTTGCAACGGGATTGAAACATTGCGTAGATGTTTACAATATTTTTTGTCTGTCTACTTCAACTTGTAATGTTTTTTTTTCAATCTGTAAAATTTGATTTTGGTCTACCTTTGATGGTAATTTTGTGTCATTCCAGGAACTCGTGGTTGACAAGTTACACATTCACCGTACCGTTGGTTTCATTATCTATGATGGTTTATTCCTCTGGATGTTTCGATCCATTTGAGAGGCTGACTGGTTTCATATTAAAAGACTCTAGCAAACATCATTGCGATGATGTCGGCCTGTGTATTATGCTACCGGTTTTGAAAGAATAAATAAAGACAACGTGTGATTGTTGTTCAATACTATGAACATGTTCTGTTGTGTCATTATTACGACACCGTTTTCCCGTTCAACTTACCTGTGTGCTAGTGTAAATATTATTCAAGGTTTTAAATTAAAAACAGGCCATACGATTTATAATATTCGTGTAATATGTAATATAATACTTACTCAGTGGGACAAGCTGGGTCATAGAGTTCTGCCATTCTTCAGACTGTACCAATTTACGATGATTTGCCAACAACGTAGTTGTATTACTAGAAAGTTGTAGAAGCGTGGGTGGGATGACTCACTAGTGCTATTCCACACCTCATACTACACACAACTTTCCTCGCATTGGTTGGAGGAAGTCGAGCTGGAGGGGAAGCGATCTCAGATGATCGCGGCAATAAAAAAATTCCCCAGTGCCATATTAATTTAAATGTCGGCGAAGGAACTTACTGGGCATGTTAGTTCAATAAAATATTCATCACTCGTACAGATGTTTCCATGGAAACTTGTCTAAAATTAGAGCCAACACTGCCGGGATTTCCTCCTAACGCCGCGGTCACCAGCCTCGTTCTGACTATCCCGGGGTTTGTATCACATGGCTGTATGACGTCACGAACAGCGCCATCCATCTGGACTGTTTCGAAGAGTTGCAAAGACTTTGAGCACGCATGTGCAAGAGGTCGAACGAGCGAGATAGATTTTGTTTTCTTGTCCGTCGTCTCGCCGGGTACGTTTTCGAGTTTGGCCACTCGTTTTCCACCGTCGTTCACTATAGACCAGGTAAGAAACCAGTATATAATGCTGTTCGTGCACATTTTCTCTGAAATTCACCCAAAATAGGAGATGTAAAGGGGTCAATAATTGTAAATATTTAGGATTTTAAATATTTTGTTGACATTTCGATATGGTCGGAAGGAAAGGTAACGTCGTCAGTTGATCCACTGATGTATTCTTACCGATTCACTCGAGTAATACATCCGTGGTTGAACCTCAAGACCATCATGTTTTGTGGTCTTAGGTTGAATATAGCTGGCTATATCCAAGAGAGTAGATTTAGAAACCCTACATTTCGCTTCAAAGTAAAAAAAAAATAATGCAACAGCTAGAGTTACCAATATTTCCAAAATTGGCTAGCTAGTAGCTCTTTAAATATCTCCATTGTAACTTTGTAGAAAAAGTGTTGACCAAATGAAAACAAACTCAAAGTTGAACGTTGAACATATCGCATGGCGAGCTTTGTACATGTAGCGAAAATTTCGCAAATACACCGGTCAACAGCTGTGTACTTAACCGCTAACCATGCTGTAACACATGATGTCCAAATATTTTTGTAATGTAGGAAGGACTTCCTACCCCCATGTTTGTTTATGCATGGAAGTATCACACATGCTTTTTTTAGAACACAGCCCATTGAATGTCATGGTTATTGTTATATCTAAATAGACATTGACCCCACAGTACAAAGACTTCTAAGTTCTATATTATAAGTGTCACTATTGTTTCTAAGCTTACATTCTTTAGTAGAATACACCCAGTTCATTTCCTTATTTGTTTTGTAAGAAGCCTGCCACATCCATTATCTTTTACATGAACGTGACCTGAAGACAGTTAAAATACGATTGAAAAAAAAATAATTTTGAACAAAATCATGCAAATTATGACCTATGCCAGATTCAGTTTGTAGTTGACAGGTGTTCCCATTAGGATTACTGTTTGCCTGTGTCTAGCATAACCAGCTGGGTCCACTGATCCATAATGCTGTATAAATAAACCATACTATTCAAAGCTTACAAAAAAGTTGTTACAGGTTGGACAGAACAACAAGTGAAACTTATATAAGAATCAAAACTAACTTGTCACAAAAATGACAAAAATGCTGTGTTTACATACTTGCAATTCACATATCAGTGGACTTCTAGTGTATATTAGTAGTAAGATACTCCATTTCTAACAAAATAAGTTGTGAAAAAAAAGTAAAATGCCTTCTTGTACATTTATGAACAGTGCACCACATTTAGAAATGTCACTGTGTAAACAAAGTCTTTTCAAACAAGTGGAAGACTATAACAAGTTTTCAGTTATGACCCAAAAAGCCTTTGATATTGAAGTACATTGTACCTTGGACTTGTACTCATTAGTAACCAAGCTAGTGTGACCATAAAGCTTACTAATTGCCAATTAACTGTCAAACTGTGTCAGGTTAAGATATGACGCAGTCACCTGAATGGGTGGAGACTGTGACCTGACCATATATCGGCATGTATGGTACTAGCATGGTATCTCAAACAGCGACATGTGAAATTTGATTCATGCATATTTTGTAGTGCAACAGAGATGTCTATGAATACAGCTACATAGAAAATCTGTGTAGACATCATACCAAGTGTCAGACCAAAGATCAAGGAGGGGAGAATTGTTGTTTCCTGTTCCCCCTCTTAGGGTTATGAAGTGGCAAAACCAATATGTGAATTCTTGATACAGCAGGAAATGCACAAACTACACCCTTCCTACATCCAGATAACAGAACTTCTTATACACTTTAAAGTCCTTTGTCCCCAAGATAAGCACAGCTGTGGAGAATTTGTGATATTATGAAATTCACATTTTCAGTAGATCAACATTCTATCAAGTACTGTTATCATTGTCAGTGATACCAATGGAACAGCATAGCTGTTTTTTACCTGATAAGGTTGTAAAAGTATTTAGGGGAAGCTGTAAACTATGACATATGTGTAGCTGAAATTTTACAAATAGTTCTTGTAGCAGAAATATGAGTGCTTCATCTACATAAATTGTGTTAGGGTTGCAGTCAAGTGCGGAGTAAATGTTGTCAACCATTGATTCTGTGTGATGGTACAGTATGAGTACACAATGTCCCGGTTACATTAAATTGTACTTTAAAGTTTATGAACAATAAAAAGAGGACTTCGTCCTTCTCCTTTTATAATCAAGATATTATTGAAGTTTGAGTTTTGAAGAAATGAAACTTAAAAAAAGAAAGAAGTATAATGCCCTTTTTAAAAAAGATTTAACTACAGTAGTGCTGTGCCACAGCAGGTCCATTTCCAATTATATTTCTAATTTCCAAGGTTTAGGAAATTTAAGTGTACAACTTATTTAGGTATTTAAAGATGGGACACGTTACTAGTTACTAGCAGATATTGCCATCTCACTTGTAGTTGCAGTATTGAGTAATGGGCAAGTTGACATTGCAAATATTTACTTCAGTTATGATACAATGTAAGTGTAGATTGATATAGATCATACTGGCAACTTAAATTCTTTTTTAGATGATATACATGTACCAGTATGTTTAGTCAGAGAAGGCATGCCTGTGATATCTACCAGTATTTTTTAGTTAGAAAAGGCATACATGTACCTGTCGTGTTTACCAGTATTTTCAACCAGACTAGTGGCAACAGGTTTTGTTCTGGGCCATTGTATTATTCAAATTCCTGATTTCATTTTAATCATAAAAGCATTTGCTTTGCATGAATAATAATTGAGGAGTTCATGTTGAAATAGTAGTTACCAGAAAGACCATAACCCCTAAATATTTTCAGCCAACCATTCCCACAGCTAACAGGCTGATATTATTGGATGTGTTTGACAGTAGATATGAAGATGCTAGTAATGTAATGAAATGGTGGAATATTAACAGCAGTGTTAGAATTAGATAAGCCTGGGTCAAGTGGCTACTAACTTGACGTCATTGCTCGTTTGTTGTGTTGAGCCTTTTAGCCAAGTCTCTGGGTTAGTAGTCTGAGTACCAGCTGTGGTCTAACCACCACATAAATCATGATAACGATACTGTATAGGAACTAAACTAAAGGTATAAATCGTAATGATACTGTATAGGAACTTGACTAGAGGTATATATCGTAATGATACTGCATAGGAACTAGACTAGAGGTATATATCGTAATGATACTGTATAGGAACTAGACCAGAGGTATATATCGTAACAATACAGTATAGGAACTGGACTAAAGGTCTTTATCGTAATGATACTGTATAGTATAAATCTAATATAAAACTAAAGGTATAAATCATAAGGATACTGTATAGGAACTAGACTACTGGATTAGTTATATCTGGTCTGAGCAGGAGTTTGTTACTGTTTAGAATATAGCTGACAGAGAGGTGGGAAATTTGATCAGTTCACACATTTTTTCCATTGCCTATAAGTGTCAGGGAAATGAAAGAGGTAATCTACATAGAATAGATTACCATCAGACACTAGAAACAAAAGTGAAAGTGTTTCCACTCCCTTTCTTTGTTAGATACATTAATAAGTATAAATTTCAATAAAAACATTGAATACAAAAAAAAAAACCCAAGTGTAATATCTGACTAATGGTAATGTTTATACATGTAGATTTTTTAGCCTGGATTATTTCAAAACAAAACTGAAGACTTATTTGTTCACCAAAGCATATGATGTGCTTTAGCCATTCAGCGCTACTGAACAGAACGTTGCTCCGGAAATCAGTACTATAGAAATTTGATTGATTGATTGATTATCTAAACATGTAATTTGTATGAATACATTTATGATGATGAAAAGTACAGGTACAGTGTTACTTTACAGTCCAGGTGTACAGTGCTATCTTTCTTTTTAAAAATGGATTGACATATACTTAGGAGTTGGGGGGGGGGGGAATAATTGTATGGTAAAACAGTTTGATATAGAAATTATAACAAAATGTAATAAATGAACTACAAAATGTATATAACAGAAATTGACAGTGTCTTTACATATGTATTACATAATTATGATAATTATATACAATATATTTGAATTTCAATGTCCTATGAGCCAATTTGACACACCACTGGCACTTACTCACAGCAATTTCTTGTGACTCAACACAATTTGGTGTTCCCCAATCTCTCACTGTGTGGTGATTCACAAGAAAACAGTTTTTATCATTTTCACCCACAACAAAAAATATTATCTTTCATTACTGACATTAGAGGATGTGTACACATTCTTGTATGTTATTCCAGTGTATTTGTTAAGTATGGTAACTAGGTAAAATACACCTGAGTTTTAGTCACTTCTTTACCTATCAAAACTCATGTCGAGTGTTGACAAGTGTATTGTAACATTCTGATGAAGTAAATACAGTGGAAGAAAGCTTACTCTTGATCTTGGAACAGAACATACATGTAAGTCTTTGCCTTACGCTTGAATAAGGCTTAGAAATAAAATAGTGGCTAAATTGCACCCAGTAATAAATTGTTTTATGGTACTCATGTGGTCCGGCTTACAGATGGAGTAAGTCGGAACTCGATTCTTACAACGACCCTCTCCCCTTTCTCCATTCTGTGAAGAAGGTACATGTACATGCGTATATCAGTGTGCCCTCTAATGATAGCCAAATTTTGTTGTTGTTAGTCAAAATAATAAAAACTGGCATTTCTTGTGAGTCACCACATAGTAAGAGATACAATGTAGTGAACACCAAATTTTGTTGTTGTTAGTCAAAATAATAAAAACTGGCATTTCTTGTGAGTCACCACATAGTAAGAGATACAATGTAGGGAACACCATTAGTGTGTCATTAGAAATTGTGTGTGTCAGTGGCATGTCAAATTGGCTTAGAGGGCACACTGATGCATCTGTTTGTTTGTGTATATCATAATTAGAATTCAGTGCTCTGCAAACAGAGAGGAGAATGTGACAACATTTTAAATTAAAGTTGCATTTTAAATTACATCCATAGACAAGCATGACTTTTGGATAGCGAATCCAATAAAAGACATATTAAAATAGCCAGGCACATGTAGATATTACATACTTATTGACTTTCTTGAAAAGGTAGACCTGGGCGTGGTGCATGCTATATAGATAAACAAAACTGTAATCTATACCCAGATTACAAAATTACTATACAAACTGACTACTACAATAGAATAACATGTGCATACATGTATTATATAAAATAACAAGGTTCAGCTAATGTCACTGCATTATGAGTATCAACAAACATGACCTCAACAGTCCTTAGTAAAACTGACATGACTTCGAAAATTTATGGAGCGTTAATATAGTAAATTGATGTCAACATTTTGTGAAAGAATGAAAATAACAACAACTTGAAATAACTTTGTGACAGTTATTGATTGATTGAACTCTTTATTTGTTGGTTTATTGTCAAACTTAAGCCACTCCAAAGTGGGGTCAATCTGATAACATATTTTTTTTAATTTTGTTAACTGCAGTTGTGATGGTTACAATTGTACAACAGGTGTGACTAAGTCTAAGTAAACAATTCAAGCATGTTCTATTTCTGTCTGTATGATATTATACCTAATTATAATTTGTTCCTTACAAGGTTACAGTAGCATTTTTACCATGCATATTTGCTGTTGCATGTATTGAAAAAAATACAAAACCAGTTAGCCTTGCATCAATATATATTGTCAAATTGTATCAAAACTACCTGATAATCACAGTATTTAGGAAATGTCTGACATCAGACATGCTACTACATGTAATGTAATATTGAAAAACCAAATTGCAATGCATAGAGTATAGAGTCCCATAAAATTTGCTACATGTAGTATGTACATGTAGTGTCTGCTCGTAACATTTCTCACATAGATGTACATTATTTTACATTTTATCTGCTATTTTCTAATCCCTGACTTTGTATTTTGAATATGAAGAGATTAGTGCCAAAATGGGATAATAACAAAAATGTAATTCTGAAAACAGTCAAAAATATATTTTCAGCACTAGACCCTTATGACCCGAAGACAAAATCATGATTTTTTTCCCATTTTCATCTTCACCCAGAGCAATATTTGGTGAATAAGATTGGAGAAGGAACTGCAAATGATCGGAAAATGTCAGCATGGCCTTTGAGTAATATCATTTTGAGAACGAGAAACATTTTTTCCCCGGGCCCTTTTGACTCTCAACTAACTTCAATTCATGTTTCAGAATAAAGGGTGACCTTCTGTGAGATGAGAAATCATATGAATAAAATTGAAATTGTTAAAAGTGAAATATCACAAAATATGGCTTCAGACCCTTTTAGACACAAACCCCTTCATTATATTAAATGCAGAGTGAAAGACTAAAACTAAAAGATATTTTCAGAATCATTATATGAAACATGTACAAAGTACAGTTCTGATAAAAAAAAAATAACAAAGCTGTTGACATTTGAACTCTGTACAGAATGCTTCTGGCTTTCTTGTGAAGGGGGATGTTGTAGGTAATGTTATACTGTACATATACACAGCCACAGCGATATCTTGATTGTCAAAAAAAATAATACCCATAGATAAAAGGATACAGGATACAGGATATACATATTTGTCAAAGTGTAGGAGAGTATCAGTGTGATAATTTCCCAGTAAAATTGTTCTATGAGGTAAATTGTTACTAGTAGTCTCATTATACAGTGCTCTCCCCAGGATAGATTGTAAGAATGTAGTCAATTTGCATAGTAATTTACATATAAATAACATAGTAATTTGCATATAACTGCAGAATGATCAGCATATATAAATTTCTTAAAACATCGAAACATACCCTGACATGTGTATTTTTGACGCATGCACACATTGAACTATTGGGGTCAGCTATTTCTCTTCATTTGAAAGTATTATTACAATATTGTAATTTAGAAAGTACAGCTTAAGCATAGCGGAAACCTGTCAAGCATGGCGAACTGGATGGCAAGGACGATGCTTTCTCTATAGTTTTGAGAACACACTCGTGTGTGTCACTGTGTGTGGGGAGGAGTGTGTGTACGAGAGTGTGTGTGGTGTCAAAATAAATTATTGGGATAATTTTTAGAGATTGGTTTATAAGGGTAAATTATACATTTATTCATTTGCAGGATTGCTAGACACAATGGGTTTTGAAGTTGGTCGATTCGAAGGTGAAGTAGATGAGGAACTGATATGTCCAATATGTAGTGGTGTCCTAGAAGACCCTGTACAAGCTCCACAGTGTGAACATGCATTTTGCTCTGCTTGCATTCAAGAGTGGTTATCAAGACAACATACATGTCCTGTAGATCGCAATCAAATCACTCCGACACAGCTGAAACCTGTACCACGTATCCTTCGTAATTTATTGTCCCGACTCAACATTGCATGCGACAATGCCAGTTTTGGATGTACCACTGTAGTGAAATTGGATATCTTGCAACAACACCTGGGTGAGTGTGAGCATAATCCCAAACGTCCTGTACATTGCGAGCAGGGATGTGGACTTGTCATACCCAAAGATGAACTAAAAGAGCATAACTGTGTCCGTGAACTGCGAACACTCTTACAACAACAGCAGACCAAAATGTGTGAATTTCAAACTGAACTCGTAGACATCAAGAGAATGTACACAGACCAAAAACGTGAAATGCAAATGTTACGGGAATACATGAGAGCTATTCGTTGCTCTAATCCAAATCCAAGCCCATCGGTACGAGCTATTGAGGATGAAATTGAAACAAATGAAGTCATTCGGTGGGCGAACTCATTACCGATTTCACGAGTGACCCGTTGGGGTGGTATGATTTCAACTCCAGATGCTGTGCTTCAGGCAGTTATCAAACGATCATTGATTGACAGCGGGTGTCCATCACATATTGTTAACGACATAATGGATAACGCTCATGAAAGGAGATGGCCACCAGGTCTGAGTACCCTGGAAACACGACAACTGAATCGGCATACATACGAACAGTATGTGACACGACGTATTCCTGGAAAACAAGCAGTAGTTGTAATGGCACATGATAATCAGCATATGGGTGAAGATTTTAACATAGACCCCGGTCTAGTTATGATATTTGCGCATGGTATTGAGTAAGCCCTCAAAAATGGAGATACATGTACATGTAAGGTGACCAAAGTAAGCACAAACTTACACTGCTAGTTTTAAAATTGTCATGATTGTATTGTTACACCATAAGTCTGATTCTAGATACAGAAAAGTGATGATTGATACTTATTACAGACCAAGACCAACGATTCAAAATTTTCAAAATAATCTTATAGTTAGAATCAGTTAGTATAATACAAAGGCATGCAAACCACTGATAATTAGACAAGTATGTGAAATGATGTGGCCTGCCAAGATTTGTCAAATTTACTGCTTTACTTTTGAAAACAAAACAGTTTTGAGTTGAAATAGCAATAACTAGTTCTCAATACTGATCTACACTGTAGCAAATATCATATTCCATATCTGACAAACTTACATTGGAATTTGACTTTTACTACAATACACACTTGCTAAAATACAATGTAATACCAGTTACCAGGTCCTACTTTTCAGTTGCTCTATCCTCAGCAGGACAAGCAAGTGTGCCCTACTTGTGTTTGGGTCCCTTTCCCCATTATATTTGTTTGCTAATGTTTGTTTGACAATATTGGATTTCTCAGCTGGGCATGAAGTTTGAATACTGGCGATACAGTGTAACAAATACTCTTAGGGAAAGGTTAAAAGAACCCTGCTGGTAAAATTCGTAGAGGTTTCACAAGTTTGGGAACAAGAGGAATCTATTACCCTATTTTTCAGGAATAAATTATGCCTGGATTTGCTTGAAACCATAGGGTTAAACGTCAGTGTTATTGCCAAGTTACAAACATGTTGTATCAGTATTATATTTATACAGCCAAGAGTGACCCTACATATTCTCAAAGTGTAACCCTGGGTACTCAGTAAGGTAGTTGGAAGATTTGTCATGTACATTGTACACACTTGTTTAGCAAGAGAACCAACAACAACAAAGCTTTTACTCTATCAATTAGTTAACTAATGTTTTCTTAAAATTCCTGATGTCTTGTATGTATATTATGTCATTATTTTACTTCAATATTTGTTCATTTTGTGGCTATTTTATTTATTCTGTATTGTATTGCTTTGTTGTAACAGAAGCCTTCGTCTAGTGCTATCCCTGGCATCAAATCTCAAGATCTCTCTATTTACATGTATATCTAGCTCAATAAGGTCCTGAGATGAAATTTCAAATTCCACCAAAGCCACCCACACAGTCATGAACATCAAGTCTTTCTGTTTCGCTCACAGCATTCTACCCAATGATAAGTTAGTATTTACTGGGGCCAGTTACATAATGTCCAAATATGGTATATTTGTCAGCTCAGGATGCTACTTATACATTGTTCTTGATCATTCTAACAATTGGACAGTGGCAAAAAGACGATTTGATATCTCATTGGAGTCATGTAGTATCTAGCCTACAGTAGCCAGGAATCCATGTGAAATGAAATACCATGTACATGTAATAAAGAATGGATTTTAGGCTCTAGTGGCAATAGCTGTTATAATTTTATTTTATAACTGTTTTTTGCAAAAGGTTTCATTAGCCTAATATTGGTAACAGACATTTGATATATCATAATTATAAATAGTATGTTCTGAATTAAACTGTTAAACGTGTATACAAAAAGTTCTCGTTACGCAACCAAGGGGTCTAATACCCGTGAGTGACAACTTGTCAGTTCAGGTTAACAGGCTTTGTCAAACTGTGCATATTATTGGCGTATAAATACCACTAGATTGCAGATAAAAACAGGCAAATGTTGCTTGCAGGTAATTGGAGCCCTTGGTTGTGTAACAGGAATTGTGTATGTTAAAGATTTGACAAATCTACCCAGTTGTTCTATGCGTTAATTTGTATTGTGTTACCATGGCAACAACATTGTGATTTCAGTAGATTATGTTTACTTACGTTTGTACCACCTATAACAGAAATTTAAGAATGAAAATTTTTATCATCAGAGAATAATTTTTTTATGATTTTGATTATTATTCATAACCTGATCATGCATGGGTTTACAAATAAAACTCCCGTGAAATTTCAGTTTTATTTTTGTGATTTTAACATATGGTTTTCCACAAAGCTTGATCGAGTAGTGTTTTCCATGCTATCTTAAAATTAGTAGATGTTATATAACAGTACATGTTTTTTGTCTTGTAAATTTCTGATAGCTATATTACTGTTTTCTGTGAAAATATTAGACTGCATGATACATCGTATTCCTCTGCCATCACCTGCCTACTCTATCTAAGGGGTTGACTGATGTGTGAGGGTGCCCTGTCATGGCATACCATACAGATTAGGAGACCATCAACATTTTGTATATTACATCACATCACATGTACATTTTATCTTCAATCCTGGAGGGTGTATGATTTCTGTATTGAATCATGTTCTGATTTCTGATAGCATTGATAGAACGAGGCTATTTGTTACATTTGAAATTAATATCCATAATATCTTGTTATGTACATGTATATACTATATGCTATTGTGTGGGTAAATACTGTGTGATCATTTCACCTCAGACCGCTAAAAGTTTAGTGGTCTGAGATTTCACCAAGGTACTATATAAACATATTTAGACTAAAATACACCTACATATATTCATTGTTGTTTTTGCTTATGTAACCACACACATGGATGTAGTGATGGTTTGTGGGTGGCCAAGCAATTAGCTTGTAGGCCTCTGCACTACAGTCTGGGTTCGAACCCCCAAGCATACAAACAAAGACTTTGCATATCATATGTTGTTTCACAGTGAATTTTCAAGTAATAAGCCATGATAAAATTGTTTTTATAAATTAAAATAAAATCCAAAATAAATACCTAATCCTCATCCATATCGCCACTTTTAAGTCCCAAGAACACTGAATTGTGTACATTTCACTATGATTATTAGGGTTCAGAGAACACCAAACTGTGTACATTTTACTACCAATTACTGGAAGCATGTGAACTGCATTGTGTACATTTCACTTTCATTATTTACAGTGGGTCCAGTGAACACTGAATTATGTATGTTTCACTATGATCACTTTTGGTCCAGAGAACTGAACTATGTACATTTTGCTATGCTTACTGGGGTCCAGAGAACTGTGTACATTTCACAAAAGATTTCTGGGGTCAGTAAACACTGAATTGTGAACATGTACATTTGACAGTAGTATATTTTATCTACATGTATATCTAGTACAAAGTATATATATTTCCTTGTGCACTTATTGGCAGCTGATGAATAAATGAATAACCTGGGGGGGGGGGGGCTCCCCTTTTTTGAGTACATGTATATGTGCCGCCCTTTGGGGTGCATTTTCTAGCCCTTTGGTCTAAAATGGGGTCTGTTTTTTTCGACCTGAAGAGTCTGAAATGGGTCCATTTTGCTTTATTTTTCAATTTTGCTTGGTCTAAAATGGGCTCTAGTGACCTTTATCAAATCAAAACTGCCAGTAATTGCCCCAAAATGTTGCCTCGTAAGGAAAATATATTTAGGTCTAAACTTTCATCTTTTAAGAAACCTGTAATGGTCTAAAATGGGACATTGATTTTTTGTCAAGATGGGTCTAAAATGGGGCCTGAGTTTCCAGCACTGGCCACACACCCCTTACAGATCTGACCACTGGTTATTTATATAATTACAGCATGTGGAAAGTATTTTGTATGTGTGGAAATTATGATATAACATGTGGAAGTATGTGACAATGCCAATCTAGTGTGTGTATACTAGCTGTGTGTGAAAACTAATACATGAACATAGCATGTGGAAACTGGCTTTCTATGTGTGGAAATATGTGACAATGAGAATGTAGCATGTGGAGACTAGTTGTGTGTGAAAACTAATATAGCATGTGGAGACTAGCTTTTTATGTGTAGAAATTATAATGTATCATGTGGAAATGAGAATCCCTAGCATGTGGAGACTAGCTTTCTATGTGTAAAAAAGTGTAAAGTTGCATGTAGAAGCTAGATTTCTGTGTGTAGAAATTATAATATAATGTGGAAAGTATCTATGTAATTATGAACTATGTGGAAGTATGGGGAAATATTGATATAGCATGTGAAAACTAGCGGTCTATGTTTTAGTACTTTTTGCTTGTTTACAAGACTGTTATACTGCATTGTCAGAAACAGGCTTTCAAAATCCATGTATGAGACTAGTGTAATTGTCATTCATGAGAAAACTTGTCTTCTGATCTGTCGGTGTAACTTAGTAATATTTGGAATGTGTAAAGCTGGACATTCCATCTACATTTTCAGTGCTTTCAAGTTTCAAGAACAATTCCCTGAAATCATGTTCTTACATACATTGTACTATATCTTGAACTTATGTCTTCTGCTTGTCATTTAAGTACTTACAATAACTTGAGTACTACTATTTAGTTCAACATCCACCAAGACTTATTTTCGTCAGTCTGGTGGTCAGACTTTCCTGTAAATGAGACCCAAGTGTAAGGTCCCAGCATATGATTACTAGTCTAGTAACTTGTTTACTATGATCTCTCTCTCTCTCCACTGTATAGTCAAATGGCACAACATTCTGTTCTTGCCACCGACAGCAGTGCTATCGTACTGTGTTGATATGAACATAATTGTGTCGTGTTCTCACATGACTTACTTTAAGACCGAAGGTTGAGTTCATAGTAAAGTGAACGAAGTAACCAATTACAACTGCATGTCAGTGTGTGATGGATTACTAACAGGCACTGTTCACCCTTCCCCAGCAGATTTACTGATTTTAGGTAGAATTTGTCCATTTGACTATACATGGAGAGAAAGATTGAAGAAAAAGTTCCCACACATATACATTTCTAGACTAATGATTTTATGCGATGTTACATAAATGTGATTTGATTGACTTGCGTCATTCCATTGGTTATTTTGTGATGTACAAAGTTTTATAATACCTTGTTTATTTTTTGTTTCATTTATAGTAATTATTTGAGTGGGAGTATGTATACGGATACTAACAAGTAGTGATAGAGTTCTCTTTGCACTGTAGCTATATTTCTTGGTACCCGGCATACCATTTTGCATAGTGCTAGGGGGTCATAATAACATGTTGCATTGCATTGTTGGTAAAATATGAACACCTTCAGTCTATGTGTTAGTTACGGTTACCCAGACTCTCGCCACTAGGGGCTCTTCTATGAGACCACCGAAGGGTTTCATAGGCTGAGCCCACTATAGTCTAGTCTGGATGCCAGCATGGTCTCTAACTAAATGGTGGAGGTATAAATAGTAACGATACCCGATAGAAACTTGGAGGTGTAAATCATTACGATACCATATAGAAACTAGATTACCTATAGTCTTGGTAACCAAGACTAACTGTGTGGTGTCACTTGGAACATTGAAAGGGTTTTTAATCATTGCGAGATCACATACTTTCTATCCAAACTCTGTTGTGTGTGTGAATGTTTTTTTATTGTGATTCTTCACATGTAAGATATTATTACTATACCTGTCTTCTCAGAAATAGTCACATCATCTTGTGAACTCCAGTAAAACTTATGACTTTTTTGACTCACCTAAGTGGTAAAACCATATATCAGGTACTAAGCATTGTAGTGTGGGTTAGTTTAGTTACAGTAACCCAAAATAGGGTAAATATTAATTTTCTGTTTTCTTTAAGGTAGACTGCACCTTGGGGACAAATTTCCCTGAACATCAAAGTCTTTCAGTTCTCTCCAAGCCTTGCCATATGAAAGCTTGTTCCTGGTCCTTTTGAAATAATGAAAGAAATTTGGGGTTTCACCAACTTGTTTTCAAGGAAATCATCAATCTTATGTTTTCCCCATAGAGTTAACACAGTATATTGGTGGCCATATTGGATTTGGTGGCCATATTGGATTCTAAAATGACTAAACTTTGATATCATTTTAACCTCTATTTCAAAGATATGTATGGTGACCCCAGATTTTTTTTCTTGATTTTAACTGAGAATGAGTTGGAGTTTTATTGAACAGAGTAACAACAAAAGTTTAAAGAGCTTAATTCCGAGGCGCATGTCACTTTAAGTTAGTAAACAATTGCAGTCTATAACACTTGATGGATAATAATATGTGGAGTAGTATTATTACATCCATTGTCCAATTTACAAACAATTTACAAAATTAAAAAAAAAAAAGACAACTTTTATGCTAAGATTAAGATTTCTCAATGTTCAGTCAAATCTAATACTTCATGTTTATGTACACACAGCCACATTTTTGTGTGTCTGTGTTGTATAATGGGGAAATATAATGTATATGTTTATGTTTTATATAATATACATGGAAATCCTCGTCATATTTTTTGTATACTTTGGTTTCGTGATTATTCAGCTGTAAAAAGATTTGTATGCTTTGAGTGAGGTAATACAGTTTGTCTTCTGTTTCTGCTGTCTATAGACCACAAGATATGCAGTGTCACTCTAAAATTCATTGTGAAAGGGTTTGGCCAGTGTTTGAGGGTGCCCTGACACAGAGGACACCCAAACACAGGCACCTCAAACACAGGATGCCCTGACACAGAGGGTGCCCTGATAGTGTATCTGACAGACTTGATACTTCACTACATATTTAGTCAATGGTTTTGTGGTAAATTGTATAAAATAAAAGTTAAAGTGAATTGTGAAGTGTTACCAACTCATCTGTTCAATTCAAATCAGAGATTATCTTTATTTGTATGCGTTTATGCTATTAAAGACTATATATGTGATACTGTAAACTTGTCTCTTGGTATGTATATGTAGTTTCTTTGTGTTGTAAGGGTAGAGAGGGGTCAAGGGTCAAGGGTCAGGACTCATGGGTCAAGCTAGACTCACTTTAGTTCCCCAAGGATTGCTTTGATAGTTGCATGTGTTTTTAACTGGTAATGGTGGAGGGTTTTTCTTGCCATACACTCGCATCAATTTATGTAGTTTTCTGAAGAGTGGCTATCCCCTAGTGTTTTCACGCTCCACACATCAGGTCATCTTACATGCAAAAGACAAGTAAAAGCACACACACATTATACCAAATTAGTCCATTGGAAGCCAAGAATAAGAGGAATCACTCGAAGGGTATGGGTGGGATGAAATATCAACTTGTCATTTTTAGTAAGGTTCGCATGCAAAACAATGCTACAATCAAAGTATGGGAAACTGTCAGTTTTTTACCAGATTTCCCACATCCTAGGCATGTTCCTTGGCTTGTTCTCAACCTTAGTAAAGTAGTGAACATGTAGAACAAGATAAAGGGATGAATGACTGGAGATAAAGCCATCAGTTGAGAGTAAGAGAATTTGACAGCATCTGAAATTTCATTCTTCTTGCATGTCTATGCTAAAATTTCAAGTGTATCAATAAAAAAGTCAAAAGGTACAATTGACTTCAAAATATCAAAGTTCACTAAATTCCATCATTTTTTTGTAATGTTCACTTGATGACAATAAGCAGTACACCATCCACACACAAAAAGAAGACAAACACAGTTCAGTCAATACTTAGAGTTCCTACTAGCACATATTTTATTCAGCAAAACACAACTTATATATATTGTCAGCCTGGGATTATAATTTCCAAATGTACAAAAAAGTCACAACTGTAACTTTTACTGTTATTGGTATTTTGATTTTAAAAGTGTGACCAATATTTCAACTGAATGACAATTTTTTCTCACCAAATTCTGTCACCAGCACTGTTGTAATGTAGCAATTTTGCTTAACACCGCCCCCTTGTGTTAAAGTTGTAATTTGCTATAAACAGCGCCCTCCGTGTTCAATCATAAAACCCAATTCTCAAGTATTTTATGGAATAGCATTGAAAGTTAGGATTGTTCAGTAAGAAGAAATTTTCAAATTCTGCATAAAACCACGATGTAAAATTATTATACAATATTGTAAAATGTAATTCTGTTTTTGTTAGCAACTCACATACAGCAGAAAACTGATATGTTTTATAAAACTGCAGGTCTTACTGTACTTATGTCTTCAATAATTAAATATTCTGTAAACAAACCACTCAATGTGTATAAAAACATGGAAACTTACTGCAATAAATTGAACTATAATTGGTATAAAAATTACAATAATGAAATACTGACTATGGTAAATATTTGCTTCATGGTGAAATCTAGAAATCAAAACCAAATTTATTTTTAAACTTGTGTATCATATCATACAACCCAATCCTTTGAATCAAGAAATAGGTGAAATAATTTTCTGTGTCCGACAGAATCAACACTGTGTAACTTATTATCCTTAGAACGTTAGAAATTCTATATTAGTTCTGTGTCACCTTACATATATTACGCAGTCAAATTCTTTCCATACCATAACATGTATGCATACTGGTATATCAGCTTGTCTGTGATGGAAGGGATAATTTCTACTACATTTTGTGTTTCATGCTACATCTGCAGAATTTATAACCAGGTTGAGAAAATTAACATGATTACAGTGCCATGTCAGATTGGGATGGAAATTTGTGTGATTAAAACTCTTAGTTATCTGGCAGAGCTTTACAAATAATTGGTCCTGAACAAAGGCAATATTCTTTTTAATCGATATTGCTATGGTTCCTCTGATTATCTGACACTATGGGAGAAAGTTAAGTTAAAGTGTAGTTAGATGTGTTTCTTTTCATCTATCACTGTTTGCCTTCCTTAATACCTGTATTTCATACTCTGTCTCTCTCTGTGTATTAGTATGTTGAGATCTGTCTGTCTGTCTATGTCTGTCTGTCTGTCTGTCTGTCTGTCTGTCTGTTCGTCCATCCATCTGTCTGTATCTTTCTCTCAAAGACTTGTTCTACTGTATGTTGTTGTCTGGTTTGATGTCTTCATGCAAGTGACTGTACTTTGCAGCACTGGGTTTCAGAAATACTTCCTAATAAGAAAAAAAATGAAAAAAAAATACATCAGAAGATTGCCTGGAAATTTATAGTGCCAAACATGGCTCTTGATTGGTTCTTGACTTAATATCAATCACCCATTAACCAATAAGAATGGTGTTTATATTCTATTACATAAAATCATCTTGCATTCATTTAAAAATTAATGACTGTGCTACCATATATGGCAATTTATGTATAACATGTACCCCAACAGAAGTAAACAAGTGTATGGACACAGAAATGTAGTAAATGTAAATAAATTCAACCATAAACCTAGAAATATTTGCTAAAGACTTATTTATTTCATTAAAAAACAAAAACACATATATAGTGACTAAAATGCCTTCTTGTACATAAAAAACAATGTACCAATCTGGTAATTAGTAAAAATTATTAAGCTTAGCCTTTGGGCACTAGCTGAAGACTGTAAATGCGAAAAATTTTCTAGTGGCGAAAATATCTCATTACAGAATTATGACATTAAGCACAGAAATAAAATAAAAATATTAATCTAATGATTTCTAAATCACCATGAAAGATAATAAAACAAATGAATATTAATTACATACCATGATTTCATGTGGAATACACTCCATAGTAAATGGATGTTGAAAGAAAGCCTTTGGACAACTGTTCAGTTCATCTGTAAAAAAATTAGAAAAAATAACTCAGCTACGATTTTCAAAAAGTTGTTATCTTATCATGTTAATTATTTTCATAAAGTGGACACTGCTGGTGTCTAAATTTAGATGGGAGAATTTTATGAAAAACATATAAAAAGTTAAACCCACCTCCAATTACTTACATTTCAAAAATAATTTGGTTCATTATTGATATTTTGAGCATTTACTATATATTGTTAGAAAAAATTGTGTCTAATTTTCATGCCATTCTACGATTTTTAAAAAAAAAGAACTGACAAAATTAAGGGTTAGGTCATCCCTCATGCCAGGCAATTTGCTTTTAAAATTCTGTCTAAAAAATATACATAAGATTCGGCACTTTTAGGGCCAACTATGGTTTTTCTACAATTTTGCAACAAAGCCATTTTAACATATTTTTGAGGTAGCTGAGTTCAATTTCATGACAGGCAAACAGTGCTAACTTATTTAACCACTTAAGGATTCGGTTTCTGGCATAGGGACATGTTGTATTTCTTATATTGTTTTCCTAACAAAAATGTAATAAATATTACATGTCCCTGTGGTTTCTAGCTCATCTATGTACTTACACCCTAAAAATAGGGTGTCAGTTTCTAGAGGGCTAAGTATGTAGAAACAGTTAAAGTGGCACAAACTGAGTTTACAAACTTTTATTCTCAACTGAAAAAATTAATACTTCCATACTGTTCTATTATAGTGCATTATTTGACATTACATATAATTATATGACATTCTCCTGGCAATATTTGGAATAGTTGATTGCATAGTAGGGATTTTCTTGACATTTTCATCCGTATAACTAAATTACCTCATTGGATTATTTATAACTTCTATCATTTATAAGTTATACCTTAATGCCAGGTTTGAGTTCAGTCAATGGTAAGTGGTGCCTAAGTATGCTTCAGTAAGTACAGAATACTGCGAGTGTCTTTTGAACATGCATCAATATATTACACCCAAAAACGATGCACTCAGGTTCTACCCCTTAAAATTAAAATCAATGAATATATTAACTTACTGTAATTACAGCCATCTTCATCAACAGCTGATTGACAATCTACGATTGTGTCACATAAAGTCAACTTGGATTTACATCGACCATCACAAGAAAACTGATTAGACATAGCACAGTCTAACATGCTTTTATCTGTAGCAAATAAATGTACAATATGTCATGATGTATTATAGATAATTTGTTCATATCACAGCTTTATTCTGTGGTCCTTCGGCATTTGTTCGTGAACCTTCAGAAATCATAGACCCTACTATTAGTGTGGGGGTCTATGGTTCAATGTGTGTACCAGTATGTAGGTTAACTCTTTAGAACACAGGTTTCTTTGGTGTGACGTAGCTCTGAAATGCTGGGATGTTATCAGATTTATTGTGAACAGTCTCATTGGAGGTAATGTTGAATCACAAGTCTATAAATAATCTTCGCAGTTTCTTTGAAATGGATAATACAGACAACTTATCATATATTACTGCACAAGTAATTTTAGAAAGAGAATGAAGTATGAGACAGAGACAGACAGACAGACAGACAGACAGACACACTAGTACAGAGACAGACAGAGAGAAAACCTACCACACTGAGATTCGTCTGACTTATCTTGGCATTGACTTGAACCATCACATATAGCTTCATTTCTGATACACTGTAAACCGTCATCACATTTAGTATATCCACTAGGACATTCCCTCATACAACTGAATGAAAATAAAAGGATGCAGTGTACACATCAGTGCAATTCCAGGAAACATGCCAATCTAGTGGTTGGTTTACTGTAGAATTGGATCTAAATTCACTGAGTATGAATGGGGACCTGGTAGGACAGAGGACAGCTATGATCCTCATTATGATATATGACCCACTGGCTGCAGGGATTGTATGCTTTCATTTGAGCATATAATAAGATATGCCATGTAGTTTCGCCATCATTGCCCATCCTTTCACAAAGATGAAGTTCATGGTCATGAGTTTTGGCTGATATGATAGCAGGACACATCATATCTTACAGACTACCAAGGGACATACTTTAAACAGTAAAAAGTGTCCTAATTCTATGGTGGGCTTAGTATTAATCTCTGTTTTGCAAAGAACATTGCATATTATAAATACTCTTTATCTATCATTCTGCACAAGACGGTTATAAGTATTAACCACATTTCAAGGTACCACCGGGACTTAATGTCAAAACCAACTCCAAACATTGAAATATTGGCTGAAAACTGTTGAGTGTGCAAATCAAAGAAAATGAATGATATATTAACCATAGAATAAATTCACAAAAATGTATAACTTTTTATATATAAGTTGAGTGTGTTTGATAAAGTGATAAAAGAATAACTGCCCTGAGTTCAATTGTGAACATAATGTCATAAGTATATAATGTAAAGTTCATAAAATAACTTACACCATAGGACTCTCATCCCACCCAGTGAAACAGTTTCTGATACCATCACATAGTTCTTCACGTTTCAGGATTTTCGTGTTGCCATCGTTACCGATGCAACTCTCTAGTGAGAAAGATAAGGAAAACACATAATGTGGCACGAGTTGTGTCCAACTCAAGACATTCATGTCAAGCGTAATCTCAATCTAAAATCTATAATAATTTTGAGAATATTATTTTCATTCTTCAAATCTGGAGAAAATGATAGAAATGTACAAATTGTGTGCGTTTGGGATTGAGATGGGGCTTGGGTGTTTCCATTTTGATTCTCACCATGTTGTCAAAACGTTTAAAATAGACAAATAAAGCAAAAGAAAGAAGAATTTGCGAAGATATGGAAGTAATGAGGTATGTTATTTAATTGACAATTATGGATGTTGTCTTCCTTACAGCTAAAACTAGTAATTTATACAAAAAGGCACCTAATTGAGTATTGAGTCGTCGATGGCAGCCAATCAGATTAACTATTGTTGGCCTACTATACTATTCACAACCATCATTATAGTTAATTTGAAGGGATTATACAATAGCTAAGTATCTTCGTTAGTATATCGTTTGATTAATTCAAATGACGTCATCGAAATGATGCTAATTATGCAAAGAATGACATTACTGTATAACTTACTGCAATTTATTTCATCAGCTCCATTCAAACAGTCACTGACGCCATCACATAGTTTTGTAGTCTGAATACATTGTGCTGTAGTACCACATTGCTTGTATCCATTCTCACATTGCCTGTTTGAATCTGAACAGAAAGTCAAAGAACCATTATGTGTCTGTCTAGAAAAGACCCTACATCAGCTCTAAACAATCTGTACTCTGAAGATTATGTTAATTAGTTATGTGTAAAGGGCCATGTTTCAATCCCAAATTATTGCATTAGTAGATACTCCACTTTGTAAACATTTTCTAATCCGTAAAGATTAACTCTTATCACAATGTACATAAATCACTCACATTTTTTACAGAACATGGTGTAACTTGAGGTAAGTGCCCAATATCACATGCATAAACTCTCTCACGTACAAGTTGGAAGAGCTCAGAAACATTGCTGGCATTACGTACTTATCTTGCATATTCTTTCTGTTAGTGTATTTACAAGTAATTAGGTATTTTTCACCCTCAGTGTAAGCTTTTAACCCATCTATCTATTAAGCATGATTTCAAAAAGGTCAAAAACTTCAGTAAATGGCTAATTTCAAATACATACCACAGAATTGTGGGTTTTCATCCGACCCATCTTGGCAATCAGATTTCCCATCACAAACTTGATTCAGTGATAAACATTTAGTATTGTCATTACACATAAACTCATTCTCCAGACAATGCAAGGCTGGTAAGTTAGGGTCCAAGGCGGCTGTAATACAATTTTGATAATTTATTTGATATTTCAGGATATAACAGCATTTTCATAAACTGTGGGTTCTGGAGAATCATTTCATGATCATCTAAAATTACTTGCAATTTCAGCGAAACATAAAGTTGATCTTGTGTCTTTATAGGGTATTTTTGCTTTAGGCCATTGCATGATGGGAGTCAGCAGAAATAGTACATTCATGGTTGCATAATGAGCATTCATGAGAGATGTTTTACAGAAGGGAATAAGCTCTAAGGAGTTACAAATGTTTTAATTTCAATTCGTGGCTCTTTTGCTTTCTCCAATACCTTTGATGTCAAATGAATATTAAATTATATCACTATTACACATTACATTAATAAAACATGTATGTTACATTAATATTACGATATAATTTCTTGATACTTAGTGTGGTTTAAAAAAAAAATTAATATCATATTTAGTTGTCGTGGTATGTAATTACTAAAGTGCCCTTACCTGGCTCATCAGGACTTTGAATTACAGCTTTTGAAGTTAAGTCCATAGCATCCGTTGTTAGCTTTGTATCCATGGCAACAGTTGGTAGCTTTGCATTCACAGCAACGGTAGTTAGCTTAGATGGTAGTATTTCTATGTCTTCGGTAGATCCAACCGTGTCGTCATCCCTGGGTGATTCAGGAGTGGTATCTTGTTCATAACCTTCAGTTGTTACTTCATACACTGGTTCTTCTTCCACTGTAGCAAGCATAGACAGCTCATTCTCAAATTGACCAGTACTGGACTTTTCAGTTGGCATGGAACCACCAGACGCCTCATCATTTGGAGTAGTGTCATCTTGTACTGCCATCACAATGTCTGCTAACTCATCTTCAAAATCTTCAGATACTTGTAAGACAAAATCTTCCACCACTTGCTCAATTTCAAGATGATCAGAGGTTTCCACGATAGCATCCTGTCCTATTTTCTCATCTTCAAGTTGTTCAGATACTTGCACCGCCACAGCTTCCATCACTTGCTCACCTTCAGATGCTTGAATGATAACATCTTGCCCTTGTTTCTCGTCTTCATTATGTTGAGATGTTGCTATGTCAACATCTGCCGCTGCTAACTCATCACCAAGATCGTCTGCTAAGGCTAATTCATCTTCAAGATGTTCCGATGTTGACAGGAAAACTTCTACTGCCATTAATTCATCTTCCAAATGTTCAGAATTCGAAGCTGACAAGATAGCGCCTGCCTCCTCTAACACATCTTCATAACCAATAGACTCTTTAATGGCGGTACCTTCTGCGACTTCTTGCAAATCCTGGTCAAGATCGTCTCCCGGTATCTTGTCTTCATCATCTACGTTTGTCTCCTTGGAAACCAAACTGTCTTTCTCTCCTCCTATCACAGTTTCTTCATGGACAACCGGAACAGACTCCTGTACTGGCCCATCCGTAGCTTTAGCCGACCCATGATTTTCTGAAGCTGGCCTAACTTCTTGATTTATCTCTACTGCATAGTAAAGTTCATTCTCCAAACCACCTTTCAAATCATCCTCTTTTACAGACTGTTCATCCAAGTTTGAAGAATCTTTGTCATTTTTCTGGTGATGCCTAGATAACTGCAAGGTAATTGTTATATCTTTCTCTTCTTGGACCTCACTTGTCTGTGCTGGTACTGCTAATGCATTTCCGTCTTCCTTTGGAGCTGTAAGTTCTGAAAATGAAAGAAAAAGTGCAAGGTTTTAATATTGAAAATACACTTTGATAATCATGTACATATCAAATTATTTTACAAAAAAGACACCGCTCGCGCGCACTTAACTTTCGTGTTCAAACATATTTATTGTATTTTTGACCAGGGCAGTACTCTGGTAGCCTCCCCTATAGAAGGCAGGAATGGTCGCCCTACCAAGCATGAGTAAAGAGAATGCTTGTGCTAGGTCGGCCAATCTCAGTGCTTGCTACGTAGGATAATATTCCTACTATTGAAATAGTTCATATTGTCGATGGCAGTGCTATATTAAGGCTTAGCTGTCGAATGAACATTAGAAATGGAAAGCCTATACTAATTAGTATGCATGTAAGTAAAATATGCTTTTACTCACCTGGTGGGGGACTTGGACGTGAACTGGTGACCGTTACTATGGCGATGAACACGGCCAACGATAGGACAGAAACCCCAACCATTGAAGACCCTGTAAATAATAATCATTTGAAAAATTAAATGCCAAATGTTCTGTATCGAAATGTCGTAAATATTTTCCTCCAAGTTTACTCTTAGAAAGTAACCCATTTTGGTATAGGGGTTAGTCAACCAAGGCGTTTGACTTTTGGTGCACGTGTGTTTTGTAATTTACGATCATCTACCCGTTGGATACGCATACCACTAGAATTTGTCTTCTGTCGGGACGTTTTCAGGAGACGTCAGTGCATGTATGTATGTATGTATGTATGTATGTATGTATGTATGTATGTATGGAAATGTACAGTTTTCCGGGCGTTTTCTTACTTCCACGATATTTCAAATGGGGCATCGGGAGAATAATAATTATTGAAAATGCTACCCGACTATACTTTCCTGTGGTCGCGTGGCGGGCGAAACAAGTTTTGAGTTCGAAAGTCTTCTATCAGTTTTTTTTTTTGATCGACTGAGACCCGCACGAATGTGCATGGAAACCATTAATCTCCACAGTACGAGACAACAATTAAAACAATCATTACATTAACTTAGACATTTGAGGCCTAATCGATTACGCGACATCTTAGAATGCCCGGATCGATGTGCTATTGTACGACTTCTGTCCGGAAGTACATATTTGAGCTATAATGTACACATGGACGAAAAGGGATCGATATTTTGGAATAGAAAATGCATGCGTCATGCTAGAAGGAAGAGTTTGACGTATAATCTTATATTTGCAGAAGAAACATAATTATGGAATCATTAGCATAAATTGATAGTGTCTTTAAAGTTGTTTTCTAGAATAAAATAATGAAATAACCTAAAGAAGTTGAGGTAGTCATGAATTTGAATTTTTGTTTAACGAAATATTGTATATTAATTAAACTGTAACAAAATCGTTCTCCGACGTCCTCGTAAAGCACCACTAACCCATATCCCTTAACAGGTATGCCAAGACAAGTCCACGGGCATTCTAGCTGTTAGACCATCGGGCAATTGTGCTAACTTTGAAAAACAACCAATATTAGCCCTTTGTGCTCCATTCCAGGGATTGTGAACAGAGGTACTGCCATCCCTTCGCGTAGATAGTTAGTTAGATAGATTGGATTTAGGTAGATATATATTTAGGTAGATTGAGAGAGAGAGAGAGAGAGAGAGAGAGAGAGAGAGAGAGAGAGAGAGAGAGAGAGAGAGAGAGAGAGAGAGAGAGAGAGAGAGAGAGAGAGAGAGAGAGAGAGAGAGAGAGAGAGAGAGAGGGGGGGGGCAGGTAGGCAGGCGTGGAGAATAGGATGGGATGGGTGGGAGGGTGAGTTGGTTGGACTAACTTATATTAGTATAAATATATTATTATAAATCCTGTGAGATTTATATCTGGTGTAAGATCGGTCTAGGTGATAAAAAGTCATTCTCCTCCAATGACAATTTTTTATCAATATATGTATTATTGCTATACCTTGCGGTCTAGAACAACAAAAATTGAAGAAAAATTTCAATCGCTAGACTGAAATGTCTGAAAAAGTATACGTTTGTTACAATGCATATTATTGGGTGATGACCTACTATAAGAGTATTGGCTAATGTGAAAAAATGTAGCAATATTATGGAGAAGGTTCGTGATTTTAATAATATTGTAATATTATGTTTCTGTCACATCAGACAACGAAAGGAAACAGTTATAAATAAAATTAGTATCGAACCATATGATAAGGCCTACAAAAAATGGTGTAGTTCTGGTTACACTCAGTTTTAGAATATGTGGGGTAGGTAAATTTTTTATTTTATTTTATTTATATTTTTTTCATGTGTGAGTGTCTAGTTCAGGTTTTCTATTGGTTTCCAAATCGTCTCTGTGATGTTTATCTCATCCTATCAGATGTAAAGCAATTACAGATTGGAAGAACATGTTGGGAGTGTCTTTTTAAGTTGATGGCACTTTCCGCATCCACTATTTCTCGTGAGACTTCACACAAATTTTGTGATTTTATTATTTTTTCTCGAATACGTAAAAAAGAGTTTAGGGTCGGCAGTGAAAAGCTAGGTGGTGTCGAGTAACCGGAACCAAACAATTTTTATTTTTAGGCCAAAGATTAAAAATGTCGAGTCGTTCGCCATTTTGTTTCATGTCACCTCGCTGCCATCTTTGTTACATTCGTGTATACTACCTACAGGGCATGACGTATGCCGAGCATATGTAATGTTGAAGACAACGTATATGTCATTACGTTTTCTTCCTTCGCTGTCACTTCCTAGAGTACTTTGTCAGAAAAACTCGGGTGATATTAAAAGTATATCGAGATAATTGTATCAATATCAATTTAAGTTTCAAGTCTTGGCGTTTATAAGTAAGTGTGAAAGTGTAATTAAACATATCGATAAACAATATAACAATACCCTCAAAATAAAAAAGGAATGGTCTACTTTTACAGTCAGTCTATCTCGATACCTTCTTTGAGGAAGTAATATACATATAGACATTCGCCTTTTGGTGATCTGTGACGTAAAAAAACTGGTTGTTATCAAAAACAGTTTATCTGACATGGTGGCAGGTAGACTTTATACCGCTACATACTTGTACAGTGCACAACATTATATCCGTTTCCCAACCAGCCAGGATTTTGTTACACTCCAAGTACACATCATCATAAAAATGTATCACTAAAACCAAGTTCTTTATCGTTTTTACAACCACAGCTAACTATAAGGATGAAGCAATGCGAGGAGTGCCATCAAACTTAGCTCCATCAGAATTGATAATTATTCTTTTCGATGGCATGCATAGAATACAGTAGTCGATTGTTGGTGGTAGTAAGCCATTTATACTTACCTTATAAGGAGCGTCAGAGAGTGTAAGAAATAGCCACTCCGACCAGCTGATAGGTAACTTTGACGAAGAACTCTTAACAACAAGCTTCTTCGTCGACAGATCACAAGCCAGGCGCTCTTTTTAAGGTAACTTCTAAAAAAGATGCTCTGGCAATCATGCCATGACGCAACACATATGGTCCACCCAGTGCGGGAGTGAAAGTACCAATTCTTGTTGTAGAATGTTCTATTTCAAGTTGATCGATAATCATATTGATTTTTGACAAAGTCTCAATTATTTACGTATTGATCAAGTTAGTTATTCTAAATAATTAGTGAGGGTTTTCTGAAGGAAAGGACACTTGGATTTCTCAACTTGGGTAAGGAGAAAACTTGAACTTCGGCGATTTTCCCATTAACTGACTTCAAAAATTCTTGCACTGAGATTCAAGTTGGACGCAATTTTAGGAAACTTTCAAACATGTGCCTTCATTCATAAACGATCACGGAAAACTGCCGTCTGTTTTAATGTAACAAAAAACCATTGTCGTACACCCCTCTGATTTAATGATAATAGTTTCTTCCACTTTGGCATATAACTGTTCAAAGCCTTTAGGCATACACACTTGTCGTTGTGTTATCGACTGAAAGCGGAAGTTTTACACGAACAATATGAATTGTGGAATGTGTATCTTTCCTCTACGTCAAAGATATTATAAACTATTGGATGCAGATACAATGTAGACTCATTGCTATGCTTTCCAGTATTGGGAGACATCCGTGATAGTTCTTGCTACTCTAAGAATATATTGTTACTGTAACAGTTCATGTCTGTGGTGTAACTTTTTTCTACTATTTCTCTTTTCAATAATCTGTATAGCTTACAACACAAGGAATGTGGCGGGTATTCATAGGCTAAGCGAAATATAATAACTCCTACAAACAGTGTCTCGATAATACAGAAATGCAATATTTAATTAAAAGAAAGTTTTTGAAATCCTCTGACATGATGACACACACACGCGCGCACGCACACACACACACACACACATACATACGCACGCTCACATACACAGAGAATTCATACATACACAAATACATACATACATACATACATACATACATACATACACACAAACATACAGACAGACAAACACATACATACACACATACGTATACATACATACATACATACATACATACATACATACATACATACATACATACATACATACATACAAACATAGACAGACAGACAGACAAACACATACATACATACATACATACATACACACACACACATGCATACATACATACATACATACATACATACATACATACATACATACATACATACATACATACATACATACATACATACATGTTATTAAAATAATCTATTTGAAACGTATGTTTTTACAAACGTGGATGATTATTAGCCTCATTTTAACCCAATCACAAGCTAAGTTCGTAAGCTATTTGACTCCATTGAAAATACTTACACAGAAAAACGATGACTAAACTATACACTAGTATAATGTTAATGTGTCGATGCATACCGTTGATGGCACCAAAATTGTTTTCTGGAGTTGTTAGTACTTCAGTTTCGTCCACATTTATATACATATAAAAATTAAGTCATCTAGTCGTTTACGTTTATGTAATTTATTCCTAAGTACCAGGTGTTAGTTCTGCCAATAGTAAGCGATGGTTTAGTATGTTTCAGTAGGTAAAATTCAACAGGTGTCTTTTCATATGCAGCAGAAATAACCCCCCCCCCCCAAAAAAAAATAAAAAAAAATATATATATATATATATATATATATATATATATATATATATATATATATATATATATATATAAATAAAATAAAATAAATAAAACAAACAAATAAACAAATAAATAAATAAATAAATAAATAAATCGAAATTAAAAAAATTAAAAATTAAACAAAAAATCAAAATATATATATATAAACACGAAACACAACTTGTGTCCTTTAAAGAGATTGCTCGTATACAGTTGGTGGCGCTCCTGCTAGTGAGCGTCGCTTATTATAGATCTTTGGCGGTTCCAAGATGCAACGCGAGTCTCCCCATACTACATCATGTATCCTGTATGCTGGGGGAGGGGATACGTATTTATAAGGGGAGTAATTAATCAATTTAATTATTTGCCAGAGGTTGGAAAGTAAACCAAATTTACATATCAAGTGAGGAAAATGAAATAATCAAGTAAACACATCAGTAATGAGACTATATATATATAAGACTCGTTTCAAAATTTGTTTCAATGGCCTTCAATTCACAGGTGTATGTACAAACCTAAAGTATTACGTCACATTGTCCAAGTTATGTATTCTAGATCTACTATTTTACTGGATGCAGTCTGGTTTTTTTCTTTCAACAGTAATATTGTACACTGACTGTGGTGATTTGTAAGCCCGTTGAGCTGTTACTAATATATTATGTGATTACATGTCACTCTAAATAAACATACTACTACATCATGTAAGTGAAATGCCAAGGTATTCCTAGGTATCCCAGTTCGCACTGTAATGAGCAATAAGACAAAACAATTTTGCAGAAAGGGCAGTGACCTCAGAAAATATATATATATATACGTACGGCGATTAGTTGACTTTGTAAATTGATCAACAATCCATACATGAAGAGTAACTATAGGCAGAAAACAGAGGAGGTCTGAAAGCCCCCCTCCCCCCTCCCCCAACTTCATTGATGTTACCATGGCTAAAGCTACTGTTGTGTGACATTTTCAAGACACTGCAGGGTAGTCGATGTCGAACGAGAACTTTTGATTATATTCTTTGGAGGATGGGACTAGTCAGGACTCATTTGGGAAGTACGTTAACACTGCGACGCCTAATTTCAAAGGGCAAGAAATTGTGAATAAAAGTTTAATATACATTGTCGGAAGAAATGGGGATGGGATGGATGCCAGGAGATGGATAGAGATGTGTACAGACTCAGACCACTAACAATACTACACATGGTACCGGGGAGGGGGAATGGCGAGGGAGGCAATTAGTTTTTGTCAAAACATAAGCAAATAAAGTTTACAGTGGTCAAAAACGAAGTACATGCCTAATTTTAGGTGTTGGGTTATTTGTTCGTGCTCTATATTGAAGATGGGGCGCCCTCAAATAACATCACATTGTAACTGAATTCAGGTTTATAAAATGCGACCCCCCCCCCCCCCCAATTCCTCCGGCCCTCCCCTGTATATACTGAAGACTCCATAAAGTTTGTAAACATGTACATAGATGTACAATGTAGTAGAAGGTGATATCATACTTCTTATAACGGCATCTAGCCGCTTTTACCACATCAGATTTTAATCAGATTGCATACTTCATCGGACCGTACGGTGGTATTCGTGATAGCACCAGCATTAGTGTCGGGAATCGAAAGGGGAAATCGAGACTACGTTGTCCTTGGTAAAGAATTTCGTTGCGGTTGTTGAGGGCTATGATATGACCGAATGGCGTTTTTTTGAAGCGATAATTAAACGACATCGGACAGTGCAAAGATAAACGGATGGTAAAAAGAAGAGTCGTCGTGGACAGGATTCGAACCTGTGCGGGGAAACCCCATTGGATTTCGAGTCCAACGCCTTAACCACTCGGCCACCACGACGCATGCCCAATGAAGAATTTTCATCGTTTCTGTACTGTTAACGCTGTTTTGTGACCTTCACGACAGTCCCGCGTTATCATGGGGTGCTTTCGTCATGCATATTTCAGCTACCGGCTAGCACAAATCGCAAAGCAACTGAATTCGGTCAAAAATACCAGAAAAGGGTGATGACCGTAGCTTTCCACGTGACTTTATGCAAATATGTTCGTGTTCTTCTCGTACGGGTCGCAACGGTCGCGGTCCTGGCGCAGAATCGTCATCGAAGGAGACTCCACTGGTTCGAAGGTACTGCACAACACGACAAGAAGTATTCATTCACTATGTGCTTCAACTGCAATAGTTCAGATCTTTTCAAATATCAGTGCGAAAACCAACTCGCGTTCGCTGCTGACTGACCCGGCCCGGTACCAAGCTACGTAAACCCCTGAGTATCTTCAATAAGTTGACACTTGGGGGCGCTAAACGAGTTCGTTCTCGTAATCCGGAACCAGCGTGCACCGTGTGTGTGCGATGCATAATGTCTCCATGGACAGCGTAATTTTCGATTGTTTACATGTCTCTCTTGGTTTTAATAAACTTCTTAATTTAATTCTTTTGGATTATGAGTTCTCGTAATAACAGGGTGAAAATGTATAAGGTGTATTTGGCAGTAGAGCAATCCTAGCACATTGGGCTCAGGCTGAATTAGTTATGTTTTAGGAAACAACAAACAAACAAACAAACAAACAACATATAAACACAAACATGAACAACGGGGTAATTACAAATCAATATCAACAATATTTGTATGGAACAAGAATTACAATGTTTTCCTATAATGTCATTTTTGTCATAGGGGTATGTGATCATAGTGAGCCGGGGGGGGGGGGGGTTCGTTCCGTTCCATGTTATTGTTTCAATTTTATCATTTCATCATTTTTTATTTGTGATTAACTTACCGGACATTTTTTATTCAATCTTCAATAGGAAGTTTAAGATCGACAGGAATTTATAAAACTAGATATATAGAGTGAAGTAAATGTAACTGAACCATATATCTGGCCTACCATAGGCTTTGTCACAAATCAAATATATATTTATAGTGCAGTGCAATTTGCAGTAGCTTTTCTCTCAAGTAAACAAACCATGAAGTGTCTCTTGTGCTAACAGTTTCTTTTTTTAAAAAGTGCGAGATGCATTCTGACAAATTACATTGCAGTTTCACGTGCATGTTTCACATGCATTTTCCTCATGGACAGCGCCACCATTGGTCGAATACCTAAATGCTTTCGTTTTCTCTTAAGCCTTGTTCTTTTACAACAGATTTCTCTATTCGTGGCATACCATTTTCCCTTTGAAATGGTGTATTCACCATAGCCCATTATTGAAGAAAAAAAACGATTAATATTTTTTTTAAAACGTGGTTCCAATATGATATAATGGAACATGTAATGATGTTACCATTCGAAGTTTCACGTCACCTCTTCTTAGTCGTTTTACAAAGTTGGGGGTGGGGGTGGGGGGGGGGGGTAAAGTGTAACACATGTTTCAATTCAGTGTATCTGTCTCATGACAGTTGGACAGTGTTTTCCTATATACGGGTTCATCATGTCTAATCACCAAACACGCCAAACACAGCCACAATTAATCAGTTGATTGATTATTCTATACAATACAATACGTGGAAGCAATACCAATGAAATAACACCTCGGGTATACCAGTCTCCCTGAAAATTAAAATTCTTAAAATAAATATCTTTTGTAATATAATATGAAAGTTTTTACTGGTCCATTTGAATAATGATAGAATAATTTAGGGGAACATCCCTTTTTTATATAGGAAATCAACAGCCTTCCATTTTCACATCGTGATGGACTTAAAACAGTACCATTTGTCTGCCTTTTTTTCTTTCACTCAATTTTGATTCAATTTTTACGTTTTACTACGAAAATTATTTTTTTCTTGACCAACTTAACAGTGACGAATGTGAACGTACATTATATATGTGTGCGGTTTTTATATATACTGTTTGTATTCTTTCTCTCTCTCTCTCTCTCTCTCTCTCTCTCTCTCTCTCTCTCTCTCTCTCTCTCTCTCTCTCTCTCTCTCTCTCTCTCTCTCCCTCCCTCCCTCCCTCCCTCCCTCCCTCCTCTCTCTCTCTCTCTCTCTCTCTCTCTCTCTCTCTCTCTCTCTGTTTCTGTCTCTGTGTCTCTCTCTGTCTCTCTCTCTAGATCTCTCTCTCTGTTTGTTAGAGAGAGAGCTAGAACCTCAGAGTAAAGTTGTGTGTTTACATATATGTGTCTGTCTGTCTGTCTGTCTGTCTGTCTGTCTGTCTGTCTGTCTGTCTGTCTCTGTCTGTCTTTTCCAAATGCATAATCAATGGTAAATTATCTTGCGAACTACATTCTTCAGTATTTCATATATGGATGAAGGCAAATAACAACTCAAGTCCTGAGGACCACGTAAAATATCACGAATATCGAAAAATATACATTTCAGACGAGCCTATGGTACAGAGTTATGTTTCACAGAAAACATGGTTGTCATAGTAACAAATATTCTAAAGGATACATATAAACGCTATCTTGCCAATCCTTGAAACACGATATAATATACTTATTTCGTACAAAACGCTGATGTCGAAAACTGAAAGGGAAATATAAAACACCAACTATGATTAATAAGACCGAGTGATAAAAGTGGTCACAAGGCAAGAAGGCTACAATAACTAAAAAGCGCGATTACTATGAGAGATGAATGGACAGAAAACGTAGTACTTCTGTATGAGACAGAGAGGCTGTCCAGTCAGAGAAAGAGAAATTAAAGAGAACGAGTCGCATACAAACTCGACTGGACGACGAGATGTTTACACGTAAACAGAGAGAGGACGACGAGACGTTTACATATGAGAGAGAGAGAGAGAGAGAGAGAGAGAGAGAGAGAGAGAGAGAGAGAGAGAGAGAGAGAGAGAGAGAGAGAGAGAGAGAGAGAGAGAGAGAGAGAGAGGGGGGAGAAGTGTACTACTTTTTTGTACTTATGTTAATCAAACTACTGTAATGTATTGAATCTTGTAGCAACTAGTAAATCCTGCCATAAAAATATGTAAATGACACAATAAAGTGCTACCAATAAGCATTCAATCTTGCTATCTTAAAATGTAGCATGTACAGTTTTTTATTGGTTTCTGCATAGTTGTATCAAACACATCCAGTAAACACTGACATGGAACGAGCAGTCATATCGCTACATTTTATAATGTCTAGCTCGACTCACTAAATGCTTTTTCTTATCATCTGCATCTGCATCTATCGCGACAATAATAATAATATCACCAATATTGGTGTCATTTTTAATTAATACCAATGGTTAAAATGTAGCAATTAAAGTTGTGTGGAATCAAACGATACAATGTAACAATTAATGTTTGTGCAAATTTGTTGAGCCAGAAGAGTTTATTTCAACTTAACTGGGTTCCGTCGTCAAAGAAAATCATAGTCTGTGTATTATACTTTACTCAGGCTCGGTCAAAAGTGAGCCCGTGAACTCTGAAGTTTACAGATTGTGCAATGAAATATTACTAGTAACTGCTTCAGTGCTAAATGTTACGTCATGCCGTTGATTTGCATACTGCATTCAAACGACAAGTATAAGTTTTGACATTAATAATGATTCGATGTGATTAAATATAGTGCACGGTTAAGTAAAATATGGAAAACTTTCATAGTACGTCGAATTTAGTGTAGCGGTAGTGATAACCGACCCTGAAATTTGTAAGTGTTCTTCAGCAAATCCAAAATTGATCTCTTTATAAATACTTATTCCAATTAGTAGTGGTTATAGATTATCGTGTGATGGAAGTAGTAGTGAATGAGTTAGCGAAACCATTTATTCAAGCGTTCTCCACTGATGAGTAAATACGGATGTATTACAAGTTTATATGCAAATGGTATACGTAACCAGTAATACCATGAATTCGTACTGTGTTAGGGGGGCTCTCTAGGGGGCGGGGCTCTCCATTCACAGCGTTGATATTTTGGTCGGTGTGTGTGGGATTAAATGGGAGAGGCGATCCTGTGACGTCGTTACCTTGATAACTCAACTTTACCGGGGAAAGGACACAATGGTGTTTATCTGTATAACCACATCAAAATGATAAAACATCACGTAATTCTGCTAGTCGCACTGGTGACATCAACGATTCAAGGTGAGCCCTTTCCATTAGTGCATTAAGAGGTAGTATAACCATGTTTTGCAATTTAGCCCTCATACCGTGTACACTCACCACATCCAGGTGGATATTTCTACACACGAAATGTACCCCAACTTCAACATTCCGTTAATATTCAACTTCGAAAGCTTGCAGAGAGATCAGCACTTGCCGTGTGTATTTTTAGAGTCTGGAATACTTACTAATATACATTGAAACGTAGGCGACTAAAACGCACACAACTTCATTAATCTAAGTAGATGTTATTCAGGTTTCGAGTTTCATAGAACTGCATTCTCTATTCGCCTTGTACCATTCCAATTAGACCAAGTACACATCGTTTGCCTTCCCCTTAATTGATTTAAGAAATCAATATCGGAGGAAAAATATTGCGACGCCGGAAAACTTCGCCTCTTGTGTGACAAAATAATAGCATGGGAGTTTAATTGCACTCGGTGAGCAGGTTGCGAATTAAACGCCGAACAATAAATTTACCTGACAAGATGGTTAGTCATGTGCACCTATGACATCACCTGTCGATGTATTTCGACGAAATGCATGACGTACGTAGATAGAGGCCCTTCCTTCAAATCCAACAAGAGCTGTGTGTAAGAAGGCATATCCGCTCCATTAACTTGAGAACACCCGTACCTCGGAAAAATCAAGTGAAAGATGTTTGATATACTGCCAGCATTGAAGTGCACACCAAAGTCTTAAACAGAAGGTAGACAGTACTGTTTTTGTAAAACGAAGGGTTACGTTGGTTCTACATGTATACAGTTTAGTTCTTTGTAATTCGCTTCAATTATCTACACTACACTGGCGCTACTATGGACAATGCAAATATGTTGTATTACAGACAAGTTACTTGTCTGTGCTTGTACATCAGTTATTGGGATGATCTTTTCATCTCAGTGTTACAACTTGTTCACGTCAAGTTCGTCACTCGATGTTGTAACGGTTTTACCGGTTTTCAAATACATGAATTGTCACGAAATGCTGTCACTTTTAGACTGTTTTCTACTTTCACTCAATAAAAAACTTGTACTCAACATATTTTACACGTTCAAAGTTTGCCTCGTACCAGGACAAGTATGGGCTGCGGAAGGAATTTGGACACAAATCATTGTAATTGTGTAGTGACTGTTGCTATTTGCGTGGTCAAATGTGTGGATTTGAGTCCACACATGTGCCTATATCTTCCATGTCGCAATAAATTTGTTGTTCACTTTTTATGCCAGTATATTAACTGTATGCATATGTAGATGTAATGGTCGCGGTGTACTACATTCCATGTTTGAAGAACAGAACATCCGTCGTTTGATGTTCTGTGAATGCCTCATGAAGAACGTAAGATGACGCTTGGGACCTCTGTGTTTCAAAAAAAAAAGATTAAACCCTTTTTTGAGGGCCACTCTAAATAGGGGCTTACGTATGCCGAATGTAAAGAATCGGGGGAATAAAGAATAGCAACACGGACAATAGCACTTGTACATCGCTGGGCCCATCCCAAAACCTGCACCTGCACCTGTTAGCCTCATACCGACTTCACCGCGAATAATGTTCTTTTCTAATAATGCCATTTAATTTCTGACCCCCTTTCTACGTACCCCCTTCGAGGTCAGTGATCTAAAGTACAAGTCTGGGCATATGACGTAAACAAGACTCTCGATTTGATATTGCCAATCGATGGCTCAACCCAGATTGGGCGTCACCCTACCAGTGCAGGTGATGTCCAGCTCTCCTACCAGGCACCTCACGTAATGAGATCTTTTACATTCTATCACACACTGCTATTGTTCTTAAAGTCTGAGCATATCTTGGCACCAGTCCAAGGTCGAACAGGTCGGAAAGCTTTCATTGTTCTTCTGCGATAGCATTACTGACACCATTACAGAATGCACAGACAGAAACTGCAGACAGTTAGTTCAAGTTGTCGCTTTAAAAAAAGGCGTTCGCCAGTCGACTGTACGCGACATTTGTTATCGAATCCGACTGTTTGACAATTTTAGGTTTACGTTTTTCTTGATAGATAACAACACTTTGATAGCTGAATACAACTAGATTGTAAAAGCGACAAGTCTCCATAACTAAACACGTTTAAATAAACCTTTCTCCTCCGTTAGGTAACACCGATAGGAATTCGGACATTTTGCAACAATCTTTATTAAACTGAAATTAAACACATAAAATGTGTATAAATGTATAGAACTAATGGAATAATTGACAGTACACATCTGAGCACAATTTCTGGGCACCTTGTCAGACGAGGTTTTTTGAGAGGAGCGTTATCTGAATTTGTTTGTTACCATTCTTTTGTCTTTAGAGTAAACTTTTCACGCGGAAAGTAATTGCCGTGATTGCAAATGCTCACTTACATCATTTGTTACGGAAAACAGCTACAAGAAATCTCTTGTCGTTAAGAATAATTAACAGGATTACTGGAACATTGCACCCCATTCAAACTGTGTGTTACGCCACTTCTGAAATAGCTAAAGTGACAATATTTAAACGCTTGGTTTAACCCCTCAAAAAACACGCAACGTTTGTGAATGAGCGGTGATTAGGAAAACTACTTATTGCAGGTGAAATAAAGCGACAAATTTCTGCTGCGGGCTGTTAAGTTGTAACGCAGCAAATGGAAGGGAAAGTTGAACAATCCGACGGAATCTTTATCCTTTATCAAAATATTGACCGACAGACTGAATGCTAAGATAAATATTACATTGAAAAAGGATAGTCGAGAAATATGTTTGATTTACTATAAGAAAATAAACAATAGATCAAACATATCAACGGTTAGGCATAGTTGTTGTTGTGCTCAAATGGATTGTTGGTAGCTTTTCGTGTCTAGAATATTGTAAATGGTAGTCGACATTACTGCCTAAAAGAATGAAAAGGAGAAAGTGTGCCCGCGGGGACAGCCAAAGTGCAGTCAGCGAAATCTGAACCATGTGATATCAGTAACGGAGGTGATCCAGACAGACTTATCAAATACATGCAACACAAACCGATATAAATACTACTACTACTACTACTACTACTACTACTACTACTACTACTACTACTACTACTACTACTACTACTACTACTACTACTACCACTACTACTGCACTACTACTACTACTACTACTACTTTTGCTACTAGTACTGTTACTACTACTACTACTACTATTACTATACTACTACTACTACTACCACCACCACCACCACCACCCACTACCACTACTACTACTACTACCACCACCATCACCACCCACTACTACTACTACTACTACTACTACTACTACTACTACTACTACTACTACTACTACTACTACTACTATTACTACTGCTGCTACTACTACTACTACTACTACTACTACTATTATTATTACTACTATACTACTACTACTACTACCACCATCACTACTACTACTACTACTACTACCACCACCACCACCACTACCACCACCACTACCACCATTACAACCATCACCACCACCGATGACCTCAGACAGTCGATCAGCGACAAAATTCCAGTAACTTGCACCTGAATTGTGAGCGTGGATGAAAGTATATTTGACAATCGAAAACGAATCGAAAACGGATGGATTTACAGGCCATTTCGTAGAGTGCATACCATCGCTAACACCCAGCCGTTTAGTTACATTATATTAAAAAAGAAGGCCGCCTATTATGGTTAGAGCTCAATGGTGGATTGTAGTAATACCAATCCATGATGCCGTGGTTTAATGATAATTAGCTATTGTTACTTGCAATGGCTGTCTCTATCTTCAATTTGTGAGCACGAAATTAAAGCCGGAGATTTAATTAAATGTGTAATTTAATTAAACTGCTGGTGTTCCATAACCGATTTGTTCTTATAAATAAAAAGACTCGGTACAATTAAAAATGCCATTAAATTAACTGATTGTATTCCATCCGCGATTTGTTCTTAATTATTAATTCAAAAAATTCGATTTAATCAAAAATGCAATTAAGTAACTGCAGGATCGTCCATCCACAATTTCTTCTTCTCAATTAAAAAGCGTCGATATAATTAAAAATGGCAATGTAATTAAACTGTTGGGTGTTTCATATGATCATCCCGTAATTTGTTCTGAAATAAAAAAAAGACTCACGTCGAGTTAATTAAAAGTTCTATTACTTAAATTGCTGGGTGTTTCATCTGCGATTTGTTCTTATGAATTAAAAATCGTCGGTTTAATTAACATGTTAGTTTAATTAGACTGTTGGGCGTTCCATCCGCGATTTGTTCACCTACTGACCACTGCTATGGGTGTTTACATGCAATAATTTGACAGTGACTAATCATTCGTTTTTTCCTAAATTTTCTTACAACCAAACAAAAACAAGTAAACAGAGAGACACCAAATTCTCGTTGGCAGAGGTAAAATAGTTCAGCACGTTACTGTAACAAGTAAACCAGTATTTAGTTCAAACGGCTGCCGGACAAAGCAAAATTAAGACTGAAAAATAGCCTTCTAGCAAAAGGCGGACATTATACATAAACGACGCTCAATTGAAGTGGTCAGTTCACGCACTGTTCTTTTCTAATAATGACAATACAAAGCAATAATACACCATCCAATTCATCAATCAATCAATCAATCAATCAATCAATCAATCAATCAATCAATCAATCAATCAATCAACCAATCAACCAATCAATCAATCAATCAATCAATCAATCAATCAATCAATCAATCAATGCAGTAACAACCCACCTAATCAACCCATACACCAGTTAATTGCTAGACATACAAGTTACATACTTTGATATCATAGTTGACCGTTTCACTCTTCCCGAACTGTGTACATTTTTTCCAAGAACAATCTCATAGCTAGCTAAACGAGGCAGAGGATTATATAAACGGAAAACTATCATTTACACAAGAATCAACTCTAAGCGATGAATTGTCTCTACTATAACCTCAACGCCGCCGATTTTACGTTTTACATTTATCGATAAATTATATCATCACAGACTACCACCGGAATACATGTTTATTTTATAAATAAACTAGAGCATGTCGTGGGTGTGTATTGTCCTTCAGTACTAACCATATATACATATATATCCATACTTAATTTAATTCAATTTTACGGTTAGTTTAACATGGAATATTTCATTACCGGGGGCCCTCCGAGAATACGTTTTACTGTCTACACTAGTTCTAACACATTCTGTTACATTGCCGAGTGAACACATTCACGTCACCACAATTCCTAACACACACATTCCCCTCACCTGTTTCTCACACAAACGAGGAGTATCTACTTCCTAAATTCTCTTTTTTAAAATCCGAAACACAGTTTAATTTGAATCTGAGATTTTCTTGTTGCCCCCCCCCCCCTTTAGGGTTTAGTGTCATGATCATGAACAACTAGAACTTGAACAAAATTGTCAGAAAATGCCGAGAAATAGAATTAAAACACAGTGCTGAAATTGCGTATCGTAAGACTCGAATCTCATGCAAGGGTATAGAGCGGGAAATTGTTGCCGCGAACTATGTTTGACCCCTTGGTTGACCCGTAATTGTTTTACAGATCACAATTTTAATTGCTCATTGACATTAAGGGTATTGAGTATTCCCAAGGCATAAAGGTATGGTATTACAATTAATAAAACGTGGTGTATATCATACAAATGAATGAATGATGTAAATACATGCGTATAACACATTCTACCATTATTTTATTTTTTGATAAAAATGACTTCACTTGTGGATTTTTGTCATCATTTTTGTAAAAACTACCACACTTTTTAGTAAGTTTGTATTTATTATGGATGTTAGCATTTATTATTTGAATTCGTCAAAAGAATGAATTTGTTGAATATGCGTTTTAAATTGTATGCACGACGCAGTAGAAAGCTTTGTTTGTCAGTGACGTGCACGCAGCGACTAATATTTGCTATAACCCGGAAACTTACTCATGTTAAACATTTGCGAACGTTTAAAATAGGTTGGCAACGTCTTGTCACTTTTCTACGTATTCTGTTTTAGTAACTCATCTTGTACCTATTTATTGGGGGGTAGGGGGAGGGGGTTGATTTATTTGTATATTCTTATCACATTTTCTAGTCGTACAGTTTATGGTTGAAATCAAAGATACCCGGAAACGACGGTGGCGAGCGATATCTCCGGGAAAGCATACCAGTTTGGTACGTGTAGAGACTTTGTATTACCTCACTCTGTCCCTCGAGTCATTAGTTAATCACACCGTTTGCGTTCTTAAAATAGTACACGTAGGTTTATCATAAAATTGATCATTCATGAAGCGAGCAAATCAACCGCGGTTGGATATTAACTCTATTTTGGACTCACAATACGTCGAATTTGTAAAGCACGTGAACGACCCGCGGTCAAACGCCATCATTTTAGTGAAAAGGTTAATGGGCCCCCTTAATAATAAAGCACTTGCAGCATTCAGATAAATTTGATAACGTGATAGTGAAATACGGGAATGGTTAGTGATACAGTTACAGTCACACAAGAAAGATCACACACGCCGGTCAAATCCCACATGACCAGAATTGACGAATCATAACACAGCTCCAAGTACTACAGTAATTATCTTCAGTGTCTCCTTTTCATTCAAGTTCTTTACTAGTGGATTATTGCACTCGCAATTTTATCTCTCTTGTTTCATTAACAAAGGGTTAAAATGAACCAACAGAAGTACATCGAAAATTGCATCTACATGTACTATATTTCGTTCGCAAGGAGACATGTTGCAAAACTATGACGGCCAATTCAAGCATGTGAACATTTAAGTAAAATATATCGTTTCTAGAAGAAAAATGTCGATACTGAGAACCAGAAAAAGAGAAACTCTTTCATTTTTGGTCAAAATAAAGTTTAAAAGGTAAAAAAAATTACAGGAAGGCAATTTTTTTTTTCAGATGATTTCCGTGAGAAGGTGTATGTAACGGTGACAATATGGCAAATAGTTGTATCAAAATTGATATAAATTGCATAGTTCCTGAATGGAAACTTTTGATACTAATCAACTGAAATCTAATTTTAAAATGTTACCCAAAATGAAGTTCGGCGAACGTTTTTGAGAGAAAATGCACGTTTTGGTACCCAATATGACGAATCAGCGTACAAAAAATTAGGGAAGTACATATTTCCAGAAGAAAATTTTTTTATGCTCTGAAAATGGCATTTTCTTTGATTTGTGCCCAAAATAACGTTTTTTCCCTAAAATAACAACGAAGCAAGAATTCTGTTCGGTGAATGTTTACCGCGGGAAAGTGCATCATACAGTGAAAGGTCAAAATGTGCGGGACTTGGTCAGATAGGTGTCAGACTGGTGAACATGGGACACAGCACGAGAATACGTCACCACACCACTGCAACACCTGTTTCCTATTTCCGTGTTTTAAGTGACTACTTCAGATTAAATTTGAGGAAAGCAAGAGCGACAAGTTTCAGTATATGGCGATAACGAGCACCAAGTTTCATCAATTTTTCATCACTTTTTTTATACGATCACCACAGACGTTGGTGTGACTCACTCAGCTGATATTGACTTATACGGGAAGTTTGACTGTATCTACATCAAATCGACAGTAAACAATCTCGGAAACCGAAGAATTTAATACAATTTGACTATTCCAAGACGAACTCGTCACATTTATCCCTTGAATATCGCCAGTAGTCTGACGTTTCTTGTAGAAATAAACTTACTTACTTAATAGTAATAACGTTGCTGATGTAAATATATCACTCACTCCACCTCGAATTTTGACTAAACTGGCCCCAGTTGATATGTCGCGGCATAACTCATTCTGATCTATTTTAAGTTTTTAATTTCTTACACTTTTTAAAAATGCAACATTTCAAAAACCTTGGAAAACAATTTTGCAGTATTTTCGCTTGTAAAGTGTAAGTTTTGAAAGAGATAACTAAAGTTTGCAGATCATTGATATCAAATATATCACATTTGGTAAGAAAATAAAAACGCAAAAGAGATCAGAAGGTGTTACTCAGTAAACAGTTTTTTCTCTGCAATAACGACACTGGCACGTCTGCCAGTGGAGGTGCAGTGAACAAAGACATCAAGTTGACGTCATAATAATTGTGACGTCACCATATACAATTATCGTTAGAATTCTGAACACTTCCGCAATCCAGATGTAAAAAAATGAAATATTGTATCCATATGTATAAGTTATTTAGTTCTAATGTAGATATTCTAAAAAAGTATTTAAAAAAAATCCAACCCCATAAAAATCAAAACACTAGAAATATCCTAAACTCACACCCTGTCTTCAAAATGGAAATCACAGGATTCATCTTACCCTACTTCAGGACATTGTATTATACACACACACACTTCCCCCTCCGAATTGTTCTGTGGCCATTTTGACTTCATTACTAGCCAATTTGTATTTCTACACTGCCTACTGTAAAAAGTGTTTGTAGATCAGGTGTGTGTGTTTCCTGTCAAAATTTGTGAAGTATTATATCATTATTCACTGTATGTAGTATTTGTTATTAGTGATACATGGTACACGTATGACGTCACACAGAATACTAAATGTATCACAAAGTTAACTTCTATCCACGTTGTAATCATCAACGTTTTTATGTATTCACTTGAAATACATTTATTTTTTGTGTGTTTACTCTTATTTTCATTTCGTATCTAATTGAGGTCAATGCTATTTGCGTTTCCTCCCATAATTCTCACATCCCTTCCATTCTTTCACTCCTCGGCTTTCTCATTTGCATTTTTAAAAGCATTTCCTCTCCCCTCACCTTCGCTCCCATCCTATCCTTTCGTCTCGTCTCCTCTGTTTTCATTTCATTCCATCCTTTCCATTCCCTTACCTTCTCTTTCACTTCCCTTCCTTCCCTTTTCTCTCCATCCCTTTTCTTTCCTTCCCTCTTCACATCTCTCCTCACATCTCCTTCCCTTCCCTCCCCTTCCATTCCCTTCTCGTCCCTTCCCACCTTCACCTTTTCCCATCTCTCCTCCGCCTCCTCTCATCTCCTTCATTTCACTTCTCTTCCCTCTCCACACCTCTCCTATATCTCATCTCGAGCTCCTCTCCTCTTATGCCCCTCTTTCCCTTACTTTTCCCCCTTCTCTCAATTTCTTTCGCTTCGTTCCCTTCTCTTACGATCACCTCTAATTCCTTTCCTTTCCTCTTCCCATTCTTTCCCCCACTCCATACACATATCCTTCCATTCCCTTTATTCCTTAGCACAGTTTTCCATTGATTGCAATTCGATCTTTTTAGTAGTGTTTTCCCGCTATACAACTAACCTAGTTGTATTTCATTTTTTGAAACCTTTCAATTAGCAATGTCCTTACGTCGTTTATTCCATTGTGCTTGATTGATGGAATAATCAATAATTTCCAGGGTTTCCTGAAAGGTTTTCCAATGTCACCCTCAAAGAATACACACAAGTGGCGCCAACAGTCGGTTTAAGTACTACCAGTTACACACAAAAAACTATGACTTCGACTCAAATATTTATGAAATTAAAAGTCTTCAAAAGTATATTCTGATATCTCCATTATCTGAAGGAACATGACTGTATAGTAATAACGTCAATACAGAAACTAATTTTCACTGGGATAAACGTAAAAGAACGATGGCGTTATACAGTCTCGATTGTTAGGCCGTATCACTCAGCCGAGTTTCACTGACTGAGTGCAAATTTGGGGTGAACCCCTAGAGTAATTTACTCGAACAGTCGGGGACGATCACTCACATGGAACTGGGCCCGCACGTGCTATATATGCGTTGCTGGGCCTGGGTGACTCCGGAATAGACAGTAGACTGATTGGGAAGCCTTGACAGGTCCACAGTTATATCTGATAGCGAAATTGTTTTCAGTCTTTAGAAATTGTGTTTATGTGTGTCTGGTATAAAAAAATCACTGGGAGTAATTCCAGTACAAAAAAATTACACAGAACGAACTACTCAGAACTTACAAAGGAAGCTGGTTAACATGAAACCGAACGTCGTCTGACACGAAAAGAAATTGCTGTCCATTGCTACATTTTATCGTCTGGCGCCACAAAAATCTTACTATTAAGCACTGTTACATTTTATCGTCTTGCACGACAAGATCTTACCAATATTGCTACATTTTAAATTTCTTTGCGTGAGCTATCTTTAGGTGATTCGAACCTTTTAACTGATAAAAAATATTAATGTAACAATTGGTCTTTAATTTTTGTCCTACCAGATGATAAATAAAGTGTATCAATGTTTGTACGGTCGAGGCAGGCGTCGTTCTGGGTTAGATTAACTGGCGTCCTTTGTAAATTTGGCGTTATGCGAAACGACCACCAAATTAGCAATGAAAGCACCGACCGTACCACTGACTTTTTCGTTTACTTGACTACTAGAAATACTACCACTTCTACTGTTTGCTGTGTATCCGATATATAATCCCGTTATACATAATGAAGTCACATATCAAATGTTGACTGCGAGTGTACGCTTTCACTTTCCATTTACAGAGGCGTGCCTTTTTTGATCACACAAACCATACAACACTATAGACAGACAGACAGAGACACAGGGAAACATTGAGACGTTCTGCGACTCGCAAACTGAAAAGAAAGGATGAAAGACAAAATCGTTAACAGATTCCTCTTTGTAACCCTCGATTTTACCAAATAATGCGATAAAGTCTTTTCAGTAAGCCATATCTTATCTTAACAAGTGAAGAAAAATCAATTCGCAGACCCTCATACAAGCAACGGATCGATACGAACAACCGCAGAGTTTTTTCACTCAGCCCAGCTGATAATTTCGGATAATATTCTCATAGAAATTTGTCAACCAAGACGAATTAGCATTGTTAATCAATCTCTCTAAAACGATATTCCGACATTTGCTTGTTCGATGTAACCGAGACAAATGTAGTTTTCGTGAATTTGAAAATCGGAACCCTTAAGTAACTGCAAATATTTTACGCTCAGTGGCCATCAATGTTAACATCTTTGTTTCGCGGTCGTGTTTGTTACGTAAATTCTCCAGGGACTGAGAGTTTGCTCTCTATCAAAGCGAAGGTGAAGGCTGTTCGAAACTAGCTGGATGTAAACGCGATTTGATGATGGGGCGTTTCTGGCAATTAATCGAGTCGTTAACTACAGTTATATTGTGAAATTGAATTAATGTAATCAATTATGCAAATGTAGAAACATACTGTTTTAGCTAGCGATGTTGGTTTATAATACTCTTGTAGACAATGGAGTATAGATTATTGTTGTTGTAACAAGCTGGTGCAATGGGCAATTTCTGGCCTTAAGTTGAATTAACAGTTCAATTGAATAACAACTGAAACTGAAAAAGTGTTGATAAATTCAAAGACTCGATATTTAGCAAATGTGTCGAGGACGAAGAAGTTTCACGCGCCTTCAAAGTACGTTTATTATAATTGTCTCACACTCGCTTTCAGTTTGTACCATCTGTACAATGACTACATACACTGCAGTTTGTTTTAACTTGTGACCCAAACAAAATGCGGTCAAAATGTGGGACAGCGTAACTGCCGCAATCTGATTTGTGCAAGTAATGTGCGACAACTGTTGAGCTGTATTGACTTTTCGGTTTGAGTATTACAAGAACTATATTTTTGAGTATTACAAGAACTTTATTTTTTGCTAAGCTTGAATTCTACTATCAGACAGCAGGGAGAGAATGGGTAAGGTGGTTGTGGGGACGGGAAGGGATAAGATGCAGACACAAAAACAGGAATATTTTCAAGAACGATGTAAATCAAAGAAATTTCAATTTGCAAAAAGTATAATGTAGAAATGTTTTCAAATAAAAACAAAAAACTTAAAAGCCATGAATTAAATTCAAGATTCTCTATTAATTCTTGTGAGCGTAACCATGAGGCCTAGGATTACTATTAGACCCATACTTTTGGACAGGACCAAATTCTGCTACATCTGTACCTTTCAACAGTTTTCACTAATCGTAAACCGAAATGGGCCTTAACCATGTCTAAATTGATATGCGGACTCTGTCGGCATCATGACAAGCCACATGATAAAACTGAACCCCTGAAAAGTCTGAATAAATCAAATACATCAGGTATGAATACCATTATTTGTATCAATTAATAAAAGTAGATGATATTATCCACATGTGCAGGACCAGCATGTATTTTAGTGTCCCTTGAGATGCACGATTATACAAAGTCTTAAACTGTACTTAATTGAAACACATTTGATCTGCTCTCTCTTTCTGCCATCTGCTCCACACAATTCAAATTTACATGAAATTACTTTCAATTATTGCATAATGCTGTGTGTGTGTGTGTGTATGTATGTATGTATGTATGTATGTATGTATGTATGTATGTATGTATGTATGTATGTATGTATGTGTGTGTGTGTGTGTGTGTGTATGTATGTATGTATGTATGTATGTATGTATGTATGTATGTATGTATGTATGTATGTATGTATGTATGTATGTATGTATGTATGTATGTATGTATGTATGTATGTATGTATGCATGCATGTATGCATACATGCATGCATTGCATAATGGTATG